>NC_042990.1:35571074-35841074 GCF_901001165.1 Salmo trutta | reverse complement strand
TGTAACTGAGTCAGGTCTGTAGGCTTCCTTGCTCGTACATGCTTTTTCAGTTCTGCCCACACATTTTCTATAGGATTGAGGTTAGGGCTTTGTAAGTGCCACTCCAAAACCTTGACTTTGTTGTCCTGAAGCCATTTTGCCACAACTTTGGAAGTATGCTTGGCGTCAATGTCCATTTGGAAGACCCATTTGTGACCAAGCTTTAACTTCCTGGCTGATGTCTTGAGATTTTGCTTCAATATATCCACATAATTTTTCTTCCTCATGATGCCATCTATTTTGTGAAGTGCACCAGTCCCTCCTGCAGCAAAGCACCCCCACAACATGATGCTGCCACCATCGTGCTTCAAGGTTGGGATGGTGTTCTTCGGCTTGCAAGCCTCAACCTTTTTCCTCCAAACACAACGATGGTCATTATGGCCAAACAATTCTATCTTTGTTTCATCAAACCAGAGGACATTTCTCCAAAAAGTATGATCTTTGTCCCCATGTGCAGTTGCACACCGTAGTCTGGTCCTCCACATCTAGTCCTTGCTGAGCGACCTTTCAGGTTATGTCGATATAGGACTCGTTTTACTGTGGATATAGATACTTTGTACCTGTTTCCTCCAGCATCTTCACAAGGTCCTTTGCTGTTGTTCTGGGATTGATTTGCACTTTTCGCACCAAAGTGCGTTCATCTCTAGGAGACAGAACGCGTCTCCTTCCTGAGGGGTATGACGGCTGCGTGGTCCCATGGTGTTTATACTTGCATACTATTGTTTGTACAGATGAATGTGGTACCTTCAGGCATTTGGAAATTGCTCCCAAGGATGAACCAGACTTGTGGAGGTCTACAACTTGGCTGATATCTTTTGATTTTCCCATGATGTCAAGCAAAAAGGCACTGAGTTTGAAGGTAGGCCTTGACATACATCCACAGGTACACCTCCAATTGACTCAAATGATATCAATTAGCCTATCAGAAGCTTCTATAGCCATGACATCATTTTCTGGAATTTTCCAAGCTGTTTAAAGGCACAGTCAACTTAGTGTATGTAAACTTCTGATCCACTGGAATTGTGATACAGTGATTTATAAGTGAAATAATCTGTCTGTAACAATTGTTGGAAAAATTACTTATGTCATGCACATGTAGATGTCCTAACTGACTTGCCAAAACTATAGTTTGTTAACAAGAAATTTGTGGAGTGGTTGAAAAAACGAGCTTTAATGACTCCAACCTAAGTGTATGTAAACTTCTGACTTCAACTGTACTTAATATCTGGTTTTAGCCATTTAAGTTTACACGGAAAACATTTTACACCAAAATGATTTTCACATTTCTATTTTTACATCATATTTTTGGAAGTGGCGGCAGTATAGGAGACAGTATAGGGGAAACACTGGAGTTAAACAACCATATCCAGGTCTGCTGGGTAACTGGGAGTCAAACATAAAGACACCTTCCAGCTATTATAGTGTCACGAGAGAAAGGTGAGTCCACCTCGGTCTGATCTTTTAAAGGCTAGTGATTTCTGAAGTTGAGGCTATGCCTATTAGGTCTCAAGGTTAAAGCAACTGGAAAAGACATCGACAGAAAAGTTACACGTTTCCAAACACTAAAATAGAAGCCATTGTGACATCTCTCCAAAGAAACAGGAACTTAGCCTTACAATAGAGGGAAGGAGGATGACGAAGTGTGAAACAGTTTTATAGGGTTATTACAGTAATAAGTAACAGTCTGAGACTGTTTTATAGGGTTATTACAGTAATACGAACAGTCAGGCTGTTTTATAGGGTTATTACAGTAATAAGTAACAGTTTGAGACTGTTTTATAGGGTTATTACAGTAATACATAAGTCTGAGACTGTTTTATAGGGTTATTACAGTAATAAGTAACAGTCAAACTGTATAATATGGTTATTACATAATAAGTATTTGGGTGTGGTCGTGTGTTTTCGTGCAGGGCCTTTAATGACGTTGAGGGTTGGGACTTGGGGGGAACCAAAAGTGGATGAAGGAGAAGGTCAGGGCACATAAAGAGAACCGAAACACACAGTGATGACATCACTCAAAATGGAACAGACAGAGAGGAACATTCTGTTAGACACCGAGAGGAACATTCTGTTAGAGACCGAGAGGAACATTCTGTTAGAGACCGAGAGGAACATTCTGTCAGAGACCGAGAGGAACATTCTGTTAGAGACCGAGAGGAACATTCTGTTAGACACCGAGAGGAACATTCTGTTAGAGACCGAGAGGAACATTCTGTCAGAGACCGAGAGGAACATTCTGTTAGAGACCGAGAGGAACATTCTGTTAGAGACCGAGAGGAACATTCTGTTAGAGACCGAGAGGAACATTCTGTTAGAGACCGAGAGGAACATTCTGTCAGAGACCGAGAGGAACATTCTGTTAGAGACCGAGAGGAACATTCTGTTAGAGACCGAGAGGAACATTCTGTTAGAGACCGAGAGGAACATTCTGTTAGAGACCGAGAGGAACATTCTGTTAGAGACAGAGAGGAACATTCTGTTAGAGACAGAGAGGAACATTCTGTTAGAGACCGAGAGGAACATTCTGTTAGAGACCGAGAGGAACATTCTGTCAGAGACCGAGAGGAACATTCTGTTAGAGACCGAGAGGAACATTCTGTCAGAGACCGAGAGGAACATTCTGTCAGAGACAGAGAGGAACATTCTGTCAGAGACCGAGAGGAACATTCTGTCAGAGACCGAGAGGAACATTCTGTCAGAGACCGAGAGGAACATTCTGTCAGAGACCGAGAGGAACATTCTGTCAGAGACCGAGAGGAACATTCTGTTAGAGACAGAGAGGAACATTCTGTCAGAGACCGAGAGGAACATTCTGTTAGAGACCGAGAGGAACATTCTGTCAGAGACCGAGAGGAACATTCTGTCAGAGACAGAGAGGAACATTCTGTCAGAGACCGAGAGGAACATTCTGTTAGAGACCGAGAGGAAAATTCTGTTAGTAAACCCTTAGAGCATACATACTGTACTCTATGAGCATACATACTGTACTCTATGAGCATACATACTGTACTCTATGAGCATACATACTGTACTCTATGAGCATACATACTGTACTCTATGTTCCCAGTCCCTACAGATATGTCCCCAGTCCAGCCAACACGTCTCATCAACTAGGCCCATTCATGTTAGAGGGCCCCAATTAACACCCAGACACGGATCTGGCAGATCCACCCTCCTCCCTCCCTCCATTCTGCTCCCCTCTGCAGCCGGTCATCTCAGGTTTCTGCGCCACTCTGACAGACACAGTAGTTAAAAATAGAGACGAGCTGCTAGGAGCACAGTGCATCCTACGGAGAAGGTCAGTGTTGTCATCCATACATGGGACTTCTGCTGAGGCACCCTGGGAAAATCAGAGAGACTGGAAGCATGGTCTGACGGAACAAAAACACACTAGAGAAAAACTGATAAGGCAACAGAACTAGGCTATTAGGTGGAAAGTTGTTTGAGTGTGCTTGACACAGGCAGTGAGTGTGTGTCCGAGGCAGTGTGTGTGTGTGTCGGAGGCAGTGTGTGTGTGTGTCAGAGGCAGTGTGTGTGTGTGTCAGAGGCAGTGTGTGTGTGTGTCAGAGGCAGTGTGTGTGTGTCCGAGGCAGTAAGTGTGTGTGTCCGAGGCAGTAAGTGTGTGTGTCCGAGGCAGTAAGTGTGTGTGTCCGAGGCAGTAAGTGTGTGTGTCCGAGGCAGTAAGTGTGTGTGTCCGAGGCAGTAAGTGTGTGTGTCCGAGGCAGTGAGTGTGTGTCCGAGACAGTAAGTGTGTGTGTCCGAGGCAGTAAGTGTGTGTGTGCGCATTTAGGGTCTGTCAGCTGCGGGAGGGAGGGAGGGGAACCTCAGCATACTACATCTGGGTAAGGCCGACCTCAGGCATCCCTGGTATGTGAGTTCCCCTGTGTCTCAGTGTGTGTGTACTGTATGTGTGTGTGTGTGTGTGTGTGTGTGTGTGTGTGTGTGTGTGTGTGTGTGTGTACTGTGCGTGTGTGTAAGGATGATAACATGGTCACAGGGGCTGCCTGCACTTCGGAAACACAAATGCCTCCACTTCCCAGTGAGGGCCTCAAGAGAGCTGCCCTCAGTGTATGTGTGTGTGTGTGTGTGTGTGTGTGTGTGTGTGTGTGTGTGTGTGTGTGTGTGTGTGTGTGTGGTGTGTACGGCAGACCACACAGTCTACGGCAGACAACACAGTCTACGGCAGACCACACAGTCTACGGCAGACCACACAGTCTACGGCAGACCACACAGTCTACGGCAGACCACACAGTCTATGGCAGACCAGACAGTCTACGGCAGACCACACAGTCTCTGGCAGACCACACAGTCTCTGGCAGACAACACAGTCTCTGGCAGACAACACAGTCTCTGGCAGACAACACTGTCTACGGCAGACCACACAGTCTACGGCAGACCACACAGTCTACGGCAGACCACACAGTCTACGGCAGACAACACAGTCTCTGGCAGACAACACAGTCTCTGGCAGACAACACAGTCTCTGGCAGACAACACTGTCTACGGCAGACCACACAGTCTACGGCAGACCACACAGTCTACGGCAGACAACACAGTCTACGGCCTACGGCAGACAACACAGTCTACGGCCTACGGCAGACAACACAGTCTACGGCAGACAACACTGTCTACGGCAGACAACACAGTCTCTGGCAGACAACACTGTCTACGGCAGACCACACAGTCTCTGGCAGACAACACAGTCTCTGGCAGACAACACTGTCTACGGCAGACCACACAGTCTACGGCAGACCACACAGTCTACGGAAGACAACACAGTCTCTGGCAGACAACACAGTCTCTGGCAGACAACACAGTCTACGGCCTACGGCAGACAACACAGTCTACGGCAGACAACACAGTCTACGGCAGACAACACTGTCTACGGCAGACAACACTGTCTACGGCAGACAACACTGTCTACGGCAGACCACACAGTCTACGGCAGACCACACAGTCTACGGCAGACCACACAGTCTACGGCAGACAACACAGTCTCTGGCAGACAACACTGTCTACGGCAGACCACACAGTCTCTGGCAGACAACACAGTCTCTGGCAGACAACACTGTCTACGGCAGACCACACAATCTACGGCAGACAACACAGTCTACGACAGACAACACAGTCAACAGTCTACGGCAGACAACAAAAGCAAGTAAACCAACAGTTCAGTGGGTCCAGTCAGTCATTCAAATAGCAACCTGTTCCACGGGCGGCAGGCAGCTTTGCGGTTGAAAGTGTTGGGCCAGTAACCAAAAGGTTGCTGGTTCGAATGCCCAAGCCGACTAGGTGAAAAATCTGTTGATGTGACCTCGAGGAAGGCACTTCATCCTGATTGGTCCTGTAAGGCGCTCTGGATAAGTGTGTCTGCTAAATGACTTGAACACCCCATTAAACACCACATTAAACACCACCACCAAAACAAACACCCCATTAAACACCACCAAAACACCCCATAAACACCACATTAAACACCACCACCAAAACACCCCATTAAACACCACCACCAAAACACCCCATTAAACACCCCATTAAACAACACCACCAAAACACCCCATTAAACAACACCACCAAAACACCACATTAAACAACACCACCAAAACACCACATTAAACAACACCACCAAAACACATTAAACACCACCAAAACACCCCATTAAACATCACCACATTAAACACCCCATTAAACACCACCAAAACACCCCATTAAACACCACATTAAACACCACCACATTAAACACCCCATTAAACACCACCAAAACACCCCATTAAACACCACATTAAACACCACCACATTAAACACCACCAAAACACCACAATAAACAACACCACCAAAACAACACCACCAAAACACATTAAATACCACCAAAACACCCCATTAAACACCACCACATTAAACACCCCATTAAACACCACCAAAACACCACAATAAACAACACCACCAAAACACCACATTAAACACCCCCACCAAAACACCACATTAAGCAACACCACCAAAACACCACATTAAACACCCCATTAAACAACACCACCAAAACACCACAATAAACAACACCACCAAAACACCACAATAAACACTCCATTAAACAACACCACCAAAACACCACAATAAACACTCCATTAAACAACACCACAAAAACACCACATTAAACAACACCACATTAAACATCCCCTATGGGTCCATCCACCTTGTCTCAGAACTCTCTCACAGGCAGCTACAATGGGAACGGGGCATGGAAAAACACCACCTTGGCTGTATGTGTGTCCTTTAAAAAGATACCAAGAGATGAAAACAGCTGTGTTTATAATGAGTCCAGTTGTCTGAAGAAATCTCTATTCTAACTCAATTACAGGGCCCTTGCTCTCAAAGCTATGATAGCTACGCAAAGCACTCCACTTCTTCAATACATTTCTGCCTTCATTGAGTTTCAACTAACTTCCCTGCTGCTGGTGCATCATTTAACTGAGGAAGTTGGACTGTGTTCAAAAATAAGAACATTTTTCATAGAGTTCAATCTGCTGTATAGCTGATTCCAACAGACCTACTCTGTCTATGGAAGAGCCTAGTTAGAGGCCTGGGGCCTTCCAACAGCCCTACTCTGTCTATGGAAGAGCCTAGATAGAGGCCTGGGGCCTTCCAACAGCCCTACTCTGTCTATGGAAGAGCCTAGATAGAGGCCTGGGGCCTTCCAACAGCCCTACTCTGTCTATGGAAGAGCCTAGTTAGAGGCCTGGGGCCTTCCAACAGCCCTACTCTGTCTATGGAAGAGCCTAGTTAGAGGCCTGGGGCCTTCCAACAGCCCTACTCTGTCTATGGAAGAGCCTAGATAGAGGCCTGGGGCCTTCCAACAGCCCTACTCTGTCTATGGAAGAGCCTAGATAGAGGCCTGGGGCCTTCCAACAGCCCTACTCTGTCTATGGAAGAGCCTAGATAGAGGCCTGGGGCCTTCCAACAGCCCTACTCTGTCTATGGAAGAGCCTAGTTAGAGGCCTGGGGCCTCATTTAGAACCATTGCGTGAATGTAACACTAAATAACTCTAAATTTATATACTTGGCGCACACCATACATACACGTTTCCCGTTAAAAATCAGACCTGTCGTAAAACTACGCACGTGAACAAGCATTATAACTCTGCCTGAATAACGCCCATCATTCACCTTTCATGGTGACAATAACACCCATCATTCACCTTTCATGGTGACAATAACGCCCATCATTCACCTTTCATGGTGACAATAACACCCATCATTCACCTTTCATGGTGACAATAACACCCATCATTCACCTTTCATGGTGACAATAACACCCATCATTCACCTTTCATGGTGACAATAACGCCCATCATTCACCTTTCATGGTGACAATAACACCCATCATTCACCTTTCATGGTGACAATAACACCCGTCATTCACCTTTCATGGTGACAATAACACCCATCATTCACCTTTCATGGTGACAATAACGCCCATCATTCACCTTTCATGGTGACAATAACACCCATCATTCACCTTTCATGGTGACAATAACACCCGTCATTCACCTTTCATGGTGACAATAACACCCATCATTCACCTTTCATGGTGACAATAACACCCATCATTCACCTTTCATGGTGACAATAACACCCATCATTCACCTTTCATGGTGACAATAACGCCCATCATTCACCTTTCATGGTGACAATAACGCCCATCATTCACCTTTCATGGTGACAATAACGCCCATCATTCACCTTTCATGGTGACAATAACACCCATCATTCACCTTTCATGGTGACAATAACACCCATCATTCACCTTTCATGGTGACAATAACGCCCGTCATTCACCTTTCATGGTGACAATAACACCCATCATTCACCTTTCATGGTGACAATAACGCCCATCATTCACCTTTCATGGTGACAATAACGCCCATCATTCACCTTTCATGGTGACAATAACGCCCATCATTCACCTTTCATGGTGACAATAACACCCATCATTCACCTTTCATGGTGACAATAACGCCCATCATTCACCTTTCATGGTGACAATAACGCCCTTCTTCGCTGTATACTTTGGAGGTATTGGAATTAGGCCAAGTATCTAAAGGAAATATCAATGCATGTAGCACATAATACATAACACACAGTCTACAGTCTACCACAGACCACACAGTCTACAGTCTACCACAGACCACACAGTGTACAGTCTACCACAGACCACACAGTCTACCACAGACCACACAGTGTACAGTCTACCACAGACCACACAGTCTACCACAGACCACACAGTGTACAGTCTACCACAGACCACACAGTCTACCACAGACCACACAGTCTACAGTCTACCACAGACCACACAGTGTACAGTCTACCACAGACCACACAGTCTACCACAGACCACACAGTCTACAGTCTACCACAGACCACACAGTGTACAGTCTACCACAGACCACACAGTCTACCACAGACCACACAGTGTACAGTCTACCACAGACCACACAGTGTACCACAGACCACACAGTCTACCACAGACAACACAGTGTACAGTCTACCACAGACCACACAGTCTACAGTCTACCACAGACCACACAGTGTACAGTTTACCACAGACCATACAGTCTACCACAGACCACACAGTCTACCACAGACCACACAGTGTACAGTCTACCACAGACCACACAGTCTACCACAGACCACACAGTCTACAGTCTACCACAGACCACACAGTCTACAGTCTACCACAGACCACACAGTCTACCACAGACCACACAGTCTACAGTCTACCACAGACCACACAGTGTACAAAACTCTTTCCATAGACTGACCAGCTATGATTCCTTATTGATGTCACTTGTTAAATCCACTTCAATCAGTGTAGATGAAGGGGAGGAAACAGGTTAAAGAAGGATTTTTAAGCCTTCAGACAATTGAAACATGGATTGTGTATGTGTTCTATTCAGAGGGTGAATGGGCAAGACAAAATATCTAAGTGCCTTTGAACGGGGTATGGTAGTAGGTGCCAGGCGCACCAGCTTGAGTGTGTCAAGAACTGCTACGCTGCTGGGTTTTTCACACTCAACAATTTCCTGTGTGTATCAATGATGGTCCACCACACAAGGGACATCCAGCCAACTTGACACAACTGTGGGAAGCATTGAAGTCAACATGGGCCAGCATCCCTGTGGGACCATTTCGTCAACTTGTAGAGTCCATGCCCTGACGAATTGAGGCTGTTCTGAGGGCAAAAGGGTGTGCAACTCAATATTAGGATGGTGTTCCTAATGTTTTGTACACTCAGTGTACGTTTCCCATTTGCACTAGGCTACTGCTGGAGTGCAGTAATCCGGTTACCTTCACTGACACTCAAGGCTCATGGCTCCACCTGCTAGCTTCTATAGAGTGGAACAACGTCCCAAATGGCAGGCTTCCTTCTGTTCCGTCCCTTCATAACTCCATCGAATACCTTCTCCATCTCTATAATGACGCCACACTGTTTTTCCATTTCAATGATTGAACCGTGACTGCCTGCCTGCCGAGGCTAAGTTGTCCTCCTGTGTCTCTGTGGTTTTTGTCTGCATCCCAAATGGCACCCTATTCACTATATAGTGCACTGCTTTTGACCAGAGCCCTATTGGCCCTGGTCAAAAAGAGTGCACTAAATAGGGAAAAGGATGCCAATTGGGACGCAGATCCTGTATCACTCTCTTCCAGGATCACATGACCTATAACAGAGCTGAAGATGCTGCACTGGGACCAACACTTTACATTAATACGGAGCATGGAAACCCAAAATGGTATACACACTCCATCTGCTGCCATTTCCTACCAGACTGCACTCAGCTGATTCCTCATAGCCTAAGGTTTGACAGACTGTTTGCCAAGGATCTCTACTGATGGTAGGAACCCCCCCCCCCCATCCCCATCCACTGCCATTAACAGCAGAGAGGTTACAGAGTCTCATGTGAGTGCTAAGGTTAGACCGCTTGCCACGGAGCCGAAAACAACTAGAACAGGAAACTGTAGACAAATGCTGGCTACAGCACGTGTCCTCTTCTGGAACGACGGCAATCTGCCTCCACCAAGGCTTTCAGCCAGTGTGAACTTAGTTACCCAGTCACACAGACAGACAATATAAAGCAAAGCATTCATCATAAATGGATCATCAATGACTCAGCATTTTCTCCCCATTCTGTAGTCACCAGTATGATTAGAATCAAAGTGACAGAAGTTTTGGCAAACAATACAAGATGGCTGTCGTGGCATGTAGACAGGGCCAGCATCCCAAATAACACCCTATTATCTATATACTGTGCTCCTAGGGACCAGAGCCCAATGGGTCCTGGTAAAAACTATTGCACTGAATAGGGGGCCATTTGGGAGGCAGACAGGGAGAAAATAGACTGGTTATTGTGACTGTATAGGAGCCATGGAGGCTGACAGGCCAGACCATGGAGGCTGACAGGCCAGACCATGGAGGCTGACAGGCCAGACCATGGAGGCTGACAGGCCATGACCTCATCATAATGTCATACTTCCTCCATAGAGGGCTGTCATTAGTGCAGGGCATGATGGGAATGAAAACAAGGGTACCTGCATGACCATAATAACACTGGAGAGAAATGATAGGATTTGAATGTGTTGATGTTTAAGAGAAAGAGGAGAGATATACTGCATCTTTACATAAACATCTACAGATTTATCTATTCTCACATTCACTCATACACATCATTCAGCAGACACCCAATTCCTGCTGACATGCTAGCGTGTCATAGATGGAGCGGTTTCTCCAACTACCTTTTATTTGGCAGGCAGACAGACAGACAGGCAGACAGGCAGACAGGCAGACAGGCAGACAGACAGGCAGACAGGCAGACAGACAGACAGACAGGCAGACAGGCAGACAGGCAGACAGGCAGGCAGACAGGCAGACAGACAGGCAGACAGGCAGACAGACAGACAGGCAGACAGACAGACAGACAGGCAGACAGACAGACAGACAGACAGACAGACAGACAGACAGACAGACAGACAGACAGACAGACAGGCAGACAGGCAGGCAGACAGGCAGACAGGCAGACAGGCAGACAGAGGAAGGGAGAGAGGGAGGTGATACAGCATAAGTGTGATACAAACAGCCTCCACACATTCTCTTACCACCCCTGTCCAGATCTGCCTGGTGGGAGCCCTCACCACCGGAGAGAGTGTGTATGTGTACAGTACCAGTCACCAGTGCCCTTCTCTATAAGCATGTTGAAAGTCTGTTGTCAATTTGTTTACAGAAAAATAGCATCGTATTTGTTCAAACACCAGCTGGCAACAAGATGATAGGGCAGCGGAATAACTTTTGCTTCCCTCCAGGCCTGAGGACAAACACCTTCCTCTAGACTCAAATTAAAGACATGACAAATAGGAGTGGCCATAGAGTCAGTATCATCCTCAGTAACTTTCCATCTAAGTTGTCAATACCAGGAGGTTAGTCATTACTGATCAATAACAAAACGTTTTCCACCTATCCCACACTAACTTTAGAATTTTTTTAATTACAATGCTTTTCTTTCATTATTTGTTTTTTAATGTATTAATACGATAGCTCACTGTTTGTTGTTGGCATTTCCTGCCTAAGTTTGCCCAAGTAGTAGTAAATAATCCACATGTTCTGGTTCTGGCCCAACCTATCGGGAATTGCCAGGGACCTCATGATACGATATTACCATGATACTTAGGTGCTGAGACGATATGTATCGTGATCTCACAATTCTGTATTTATTGCAATTCGATCCTGCAATTCTATTGCGATTTGATGTTCCAAACATATTGCTCACTATATGTCTGCAGCAGAGAGACAAGAGAGAGCATGAGAAGAGAGGTTTGATCAGTCAGGGGAATAAAAGTGCTGAAAACATGGTGTCTCACTATTGAAAAAGAAGATGGAGAACAAGTTTGGAGCAGGTACAACTGACTAGCGTTAGCTAACGCTACCTAGTGTCGATACTTGGCGATACTACTAAATCAATACTTGGCGATACTACTAAATCGATACTTGGCGATACTACTAAATCAATACTTGGCGATACTACTAAATCGATACTTGGCGATACTACTAAATCAATACTTGGCGATACTACTAAATCGATACTTGGCGATACTACTAAATCAATACTTGGCGATACTACTAAATCGATACTTGGCGATACTACTAAATCAATACTTGGCGATACTACTAAATCGATACTTGGCGATACTACTAAATCAATACTTGGCGATACTACTAAATCGATACTTGGCGATACTACTAAATCGATACTTGGCGATACTACTAAATCAATACTTGGCGATACTACTAAATCGATACTTGGCGATACTACTAAATCAATACTTGGCGATACTACTAAATCGATACTTGGCGATACTACTAAATCGATACTTGGCTTGAAATATTGATATAATATCGTCCCCAAATAATATCTCGATATGTAACTGTATCGATTTTTTCCCCTATCACTAGTAGCCAGGCAAGCACATCCCTGGGCAATGAGAAACAGTGAGAAAGATTTATTTAGATCTCATAAACACAGTCAATACTCATGAGATAGTCTGCTTCATGGAGACTAGCTAAAGCTGCTGCTGCCAGAGTAATGACTGCTGACTGAGGCAGCTAATTTCTGCATTACCAAATGAGGAGAGTTACAAACTTCACACACCAGTCATGCTTATACTTAAAACTACATCTTTAATAATAAGAGGTTTGCAAAAGCACTTTGACTTTCAACGATGCGCCATTGAAAGTGTCAACACAAAAGTACAAAGGTATTTTATAGCCAAGATACACCCCTCTCAACCTACATGACGAACAACAGATATATAGAATGGGTCACAAGGTTAAGATTTGTATGAAAGATACCTATAATTCATAGCAGACAGTATCTGCTGTAAAAACATTTTTTCATTGTATAGAGACCAGTGTCTGGCCCTCCTACTCCAAACTGGATCCGTCTCTCCCTGGTACGGTATAGAACAGACCAGTGTCTGGTCCTCCTACTCCAAACTGGACCCGTCTCTTCCTGGTACGGTATAGAACAGACCAGTGTCTGGTCCTCCTACTCCAAACTGGACCCGTCTCTTCCTGGTACGGTATAGAACAGACCAGTGTCTGGTCCTCCTACTCCAAACTGGATCCGTCTCTTCCTGGTACGGTATAGAACAGACCAGTGTCTGGTCCTCCTACTCCAAACTGGATCCGTCTCTTCCTGGTACGGTATAGAACAGACCAGTGTCTGGTCCTCCTACTCCAAACTGGATCCGTCTCTTCCTGGTACGGTATAGAACAGACCAGTATCTGGTCCTCCTACTCCAAACTGGACCCGTCTCTCCCTGGTACGGTATAGAACAGACCAGTGTCTGGTCCTCCTACTCCAAACTGGACCCGTCTCTTCCTGGTACGGTATAGAACAGACCAGTGTCTGGTCCTCCTACTCCAAACTGGATCCGTCTCTTCCTGGTACGGTATAGAACAGACCAGTGTCTGGTCCTCCTACTCCAAACTGGATCCGTCTCTTCCTGGTACGGTATAGAACAGACCAGTATCTGGTCCTCCTACTCCAAACTGGACCCGTCTCTCCCTGGTACGGTATAGAACAGACCAGTGTCTGGTCCTCCTACTCCAAACTGGACCCGTCTCTTCCTGGTACGGTATAGAACAGACCAGTGTCTGGTCCTCCTACTCCAAACTGGATCCGTCTCTTCCTGGTACGGTATAGAACAGACCAGTGTCTGGTCCTCCTACTCCAAACTGGAACCGTC
The DNA here is from genome assembly GCF_901001165.1 of Salmo trutta. NCBI lineage: Eukaryota > Metazoa > Chordata > Actinopteri > Salmoniformes > Salmonidae > Salmo > Salmo trutta. Next base: position 35,827,244 of record NC_042990.1, on the reverse strand, counting down.
TCTTCCTGGTACGGTATAGAACAGAACCATTAGCTCATGTTATCTGGAATGCTCTTTAGGCTTTATTACCCAAAGACATCGTAAATCTCCTCTGTCAGTGCTATCTCATAGAGGCCCATCCTCAGTAAAACACACACACATATGTAGACAATGTTCCATTCTGTCCTCTTCCCTTTCTGATATTCTGCATAGCACCAGGGACATGTAAAAGACAAGCCTGACCTCTCCCCTCTCTGGGCCCCAGGTGACTGAGCCCCAGCTGAGGGAAAAGTGCAACTGAAAGACACCAGAGTCCAAAGGCATACATTCTAATGATAAGTATCTCACATAAGCATATTATACTAATAAAACAGCTTAATTATCTATGTTACCCAACTAATTCTGATTCATCCACCACATGACACTGCTGTGTTTTTGGACTAAGTAGGGCATACTGTAGCGAGCAGAGAGCAGAGAGCAGAGAGCAGAGTAGAAAGCAATGCAATGCAGCGCAGAGAGCAGAGCAGAAAGCAATGCAGAGCAGAGAGTAGAGCAGAGAGCAGAGAGTAGAAAGGAGAAAGCAGAGAGCAGAGCAGAAAGCAATGCAGAGCAGAGAGCAGAGCAGAGAAGAGAGCAGAGCAGAGCAGAGCAGAGAGTAGAAAGGAGAAAGCAGAGAGCAGAAAGCAATGCAGAGCAGAGAGCAGAGTAGAGAACAGAGCAGAGCAGAGAGCAGAGAGCAGAACAGAGCAGAGAGCAGAACAGAGAGTAGAAAGGAGAAAGCAGAGAGCAGAAAGCAATGCAGAGCAGAGAGCAGAGCAGAGAGCAGAACAGAGCAGAGCAGAGAGCAGAGAGCAGAGCAGAGCAGAGCAGAGCAGAGAGCAGAGAGCAGAGAGCAGAGCAGAGAGCAGAGTAGAAAGCAATGCAGAGCAGAGAGCAGAGCAGAGAGCAGAGTAGAAAGCAATGCAGAGCAGAGAGCAGAGCAGAGAGCAGAGCAGAGAGCAGAGCAGAGAGCAGAGCAGAGCTAGCAGAGCAGAGAGCAGAGCAGAGCTAGCAGAGCAGAGAGCAGAGAGCAGAGCAGAGAGCAGAGCAGAGCAGAGAGCAGAGAGCAGAGCAGAGCAGAGAGCAGAGCAGAGAGCAGAGCAGAGAGCAGAGCAGAGAGCAGAGCAGAGCTAGCAGAGCAGAGAGCAGAGCAGAGCTAGCAGAGCAGAGAGCAGAGAGCAGAGCAGAGAGCAGAGCAGAGCAGAGAGCAGAGAGCAGAGCAGAGCAGAGAGCAGAGCAGAGAGCAGAGCAGAGCAGAGCAGAGCAGAGAGCAGAGCAGAGAGCAGAGCAGAGAGCAGAGCAGAGAGCAGAGCAGAGCAGAGAGCAGAGCAGAGTGATGGTGACTTGGCAGAGTGTGGAGAGTGATGGTTGATGGGGGGGGGGGGCATGTTTAATGGCATCAAATTAAGCCAGCAGGACACGCCAGTCTCACTGCTCAACATGGCTGATCACACAGTCCTGTCTCAACCTAACTTCACACACTGCTGTCTCAACCGTACTAGGTAGTAGTTAGTCAAGTATGACACAGTGTTGTCTCAACCTAACTAGGGAGTCAAGTATGATTTAATCAGTACTCTATCAAAGTGTTCCATCTTTATGCCAAAAGTATTCATGTATTTGACCTAATAAAAATGAGCGATGAATGATATTAACACAGACCACTGAGATGACAGATACTCAACACTAACTACCCAGATGAGATGAGAGGACCCTACTTAAGAACTGACATTCAATTCATTCAAGAGGGAGAAAGTAAACAACTATTTAACAGAGTGTATAAACCCATAGCCATGTTGAATTGACAGGGGTGTCGTTGGGTATAAAGAGCAGCACACGCCTGAGGGGGAGGTGAGACAAGGGTCAACACAACAACAACACCACAACACAACAACACCACACAGCAGAGCCCATATGATTCACAGCAGAACTGATCAGATGTAAAAGATATCTCTGCAGGACAGAAAATGAGAGGACAGAGGAGGAGAGAGGATGACAGAGGAGGACAGAGGAGGACAGAGGAGGACAGTGGAGGACAGAGGCAGCCGGCGAGTGTTTCACTGTTTTCCTGGAACAGACAGGTGACAGGAGGTGACCTTGTTCCTGAGGCTGCCAGGGAAAAGACATGACAGGAGGGAAAGAGAAAGTCTACATCCTAAATGTCACTCTATTCCCTATGTAGTGCACTCCTTTTTACCAGGGCCCATTCGGCTCTAGTCAAAAGTAGTGCACTATATAGGGAATAGGGTGCCATTTGGGACGCATACAAAACCACAGAGACGCAGGCAGTCACGGTTCAATCATTGTAATGGAAAAACAGTGTGGCGTCATTATAGAGATGGAGAAGGTATTCGATTGAGTTATGGACCGACAAAACAAAAGGACTGTTACAGTCAACCCACTATCACAAATGATTGCGAAATAAACACAAATTACTTGTCCATTTTTTTGTGTCTCTGTGGTTGTTGTTGTTGACATATTGTTGCATATAACGTGAAGGTCAAGCAACCCAAACACTGCATGTCCGAATCACATGGACAACTTTAACATTTTAGCTAATTAGGAACTACTTACTACTCCTTAACTAGTTAGCTGGCATTAAGCTAACCCTTACCCTTACCTTAATAACCCTTTAACTACTTAGCTAGCATGTTACCTAACCCTAACCTTAACCCCTAACCCCTAGCCTAGCTAACGCTAGCCACCTAGTTAACCTAGCTACCTAATGTTAGCCACAACAAATTGGGGTGGCAGGTAGCCTAGTGGTTAGAGTGTTGGGCCAGTAACCGAAAGGTTGGTGGATCGAATCCCCGAGCTGATAAAGTAAAAATCTGTCATTCTACCTCTGAACAAGGCAGTTAACCCACTGTTCCTAGGCCGTCATTGTAAATAAGAATTTGTTCTTAACTGACTTGACTAGTTAAATAAAAAATGGAATAAGTTGAAGAAAATTGTGTATTAGACATGAATGCGCTATGAAGAAAAAATTGTGTGGTGGACAATGTTTTTTCTTTGTGTGCCTGTCACGATTATCACATCTATTTCAGGATAATCTGTGATAGTGGTTCCAGTAGATCCCTGTATCAGAGGTGTAGTCGGCCTGCTTCTCTCCTGTGGTTGTGCTTGAAAAATAAAGGATGCTACCAGGAACCAGGGATGTTATTTGTAAACAACCAAAAGAAAATGGTTGTACAGTCACAGGTGGATGACTATCAACCCAGAGAACGGTGAGGTCTTTAATCAGATCAACACTGGCAAGGCCTCAGGACAACACGGTATCCCAGGGTGTGTTCTCAGAGCATGCACAGATCATCACTGGCCTCAGGGCAGCACGGTATCCCAGCGTGTGTTCTCAGAGCATGCACAGATCAACACTGGCCGCAGGACAACACGGTATCCCAGGGTGGAGTTCTCAGAGCATGCACAGATCAACACTGGCCGCAGGGCAGTACGGTATCCCAGCGTGTGTTCTCAGAGCATGCACAGATCAACCAGCAGGCATATTCACTGTAATTTTCAACCTCTCCTTGTCCCAGTCTGTAATCCTCACGTCTTTAACTGACCACCATTATTCCTGTTCCTAAGAACTCTAAGGCTTCATGTCACAATGACTACTGCCCTCACATCTGTAATCATGTGCTTTGAAAGACTGGTTATGGCACACATCAACTCCATCATCCCAGACACCCTTGAGACCCACTCAAATTTGCAAACCGCCCCAACAGATCCATAGACAATGCAATCTCAATTGCACTCCACACTGTCCTCACCCACCTAGATAAGAGGAATACCTATGTAAGAAGGCTGTTCATTGACTACAGCTCAAAGTTCAACACCATTGTCCCCTCAAAGCTCGTCACCAATGCTTAAGACCATGGGACTGAACACCGTCCTCTGCAACTGGATCCTGGACTTCCTGACGGGCCGCCCCCAGGTGGTAAGGGTAGGCAACATCACCTCCACCACACTAAGTCTCAACACGGGGGCCCCCTCAGGGGTGCGTGCTTAGTCCCCTCCTATACTCCTTGTTCACCCACGCACAACTCCAACACCATCCTTAAGTTTGCTGACGATACGACGGTGGATGGCCTGATCACCGGCGACGATGAGACAGCCTATAGGGAGGAGGTCAGTGATCTGAAAGTATGGTGCCGGGACAACAACCTCTCCCTCAATGTCAGTAAGACCAAGGAGCTGCTCATGGACTACAGGATGGGGGGGGCATTCCCCCATCCACATCAACAGGGCTGCAGTGGGGTGTGTCGAGAGCTTCAAGTTCCTCGGTGTCCAAATCACTAAGGACTTAAAATGGTCCACATACAAGCGCACAGTCGTGAAGAAGGCGCGACAGCACCTATTCCTCCTCCGGAGGTTGAAAAGGTTTGGCATGGGCCCTCAGATCCTCAAAAGGTTTTAAGAATGCATCATTGAGAGCATCATGACCGGCTGTATCACTGCTTGGCGTGGCAACAGCACCACCCTCCATCGCATGGTGCTACAGAGGGTGGTGCTGAAAGCCAGTACATCACTGGGACAGAGCTCCCTGTCATCCAGGACCTCAAGTCTGACACCAACAGGCTCCTGAACAACTTCTATCCCCAAGATAAAAGACTGATAAATAGCTACCCAGACTATCTGAGTTGACCCTTTTGTTTTATTTTTAGGGTCTCTATACACACTGACAGGACTCTTCACACTCACGCACACTCCAACACACACACAAGCACACACACGCACACACAAGCACACACACGCACACAATTTGATCAGGGCAGGAAACACATTTATACTGACTCTACACATACTCACATACAATCATCATTTACGCTGCTGCTCCTGTTTATCATGATTCTGATGCCTAGTCACCTTACCCCTATACATATCTACCTCCATCACTCCAGTATCCCTGTCCCCTTCCCCCTATACATATCTACCTCCATCACTCCAGTATCCCTGTCTCCTTCCCCCTATACATATCTACCTCCATCACTCCAGTATCCCTGTCTCCTTACCCCTATACATATCTACCTCCATCACTCCAGTATCCCTGTCTCCTTCCCCCTATACATATCTACCTCCATCACTCCAGTATCCCTGTCCCCTTCCCCCTATACACATCTACCTCCATCACTCCAGTATCCCTGTCTCCTTCCCCCTATACATATCTACCTCCATCACTCCAGTATCCCTGTCTCCTTACCCCTATACATATCTACCTCCATCACTCCAGTATCCCTGTCCCCTTCCCCCTATACATATCTACCTCCATCACTCCAGTATCCCTGTCCCCTTCCCCCTATACATATCTACCTCTATCACTCCAGTATCCCTGCACATTGTTAATATGGTACTGACCCTGTATATAGTCTCTTTCCCCCTATACATATCTACCTCCATCACTCCAGTATCCCTGTCTCCTTCCCCCTATACATATCTACCTCCATCACTCCAGTATCCCTGCACATTGTTAATATGGTACTGACCCTGTATATAGTCCCCTTCCCCCTATACATATCTACCTCTATCACTCCAGTATCCCTGCACATTGTTAATATGGTACTGACCCTGTATATAGTCCCCTTCCCCCTATACATATCTACCTCCATCACTCCAGTATCCCTGTCCCCTTACCCCTATACATATCTACCTCCATCACTCCAGTATCCCTGCACATTGTTAATATGGTACTGACCCTGTATATAGTCACCTTCCCCCTATACATATCTACCTCCATCACTCCAGTATCCCTGTCTCCTTCCCCCTATACATATCTACCTCCATCACTCCAGTATCCCTGCACGTTGTTAATATGGTACTGACCCTGTATATAGTCCCCTTACCCCTATACATATCTACCTCCATCACTCCAGTATCCCTGTCCCCTTCCCCCTATACATATCTACCTCCATCACTCCAGTATCCCTGTCCCCTTACCCCTATACATATCTACCTCCATCACTCCAGTATCCCTGTCTCCTTCTCCCTATACATATCTACCTCCATCACTCCAGTATCCCTGTCTCCTTCCCCCTATACATATCTACCTCCATCACTCCAGTATCCCTGTCCCCTTACCCCTATACATATCTACCTCCATCACTCCAGTATCCCTGTCTCCTTACCCCTATACATATCTACCTCCATCACTCCAGTATCCCTGTCCCCTATACATATCTACCTCCATCACTCCAGTATCCCTGTCTCCTTACCCCTATACATATCTACCTCCATCACTCCAGTATACCTGTCCCCTTCCCCCTATACATATCTACCTCCATCACTCCAGTATCCCTGCATGTTGTTAATATGGTACTGACCCTGTATATAGTCTCCTTCCCCCTATACATATCTACCTCCATCACTCCAGTATCCCTGTCTCCTTCCCCCTATACATATCTACCTCCATCACTCCAGTATCCCTGTCCCCTTACCCCTATACATATCTACCTCCATCAATTCCGGTATCCCTGTCTCCTTCCCCCTATACATATCTACCTCCATCACTCCAGTATCCCTGTCCCCTTCCCCCTATACATATCTACCTCCATCACTCCAATATCCCTGTCCCCTTCCCCCTATACATATCTACCTCCATCACTCCAGTATCCCTGTCCCCTTACCCCTATACATATCTACCTCCATCACTCCAGTATCCCTGTCCCCTTCCCCCTATACATATCTACCTCCATCACTCCAGTATCCCTGCATGTTGTTAATATGGTACTGACCCTGTATATAGTCACCTTACCCCTATACATATCTACCTCCATCACTCCAGTATCCCTGTCCCCTTCCCCCTATACATATCTACCTCCATCACTCCAGTATCCCTGTCTCCTTCCCCCTATACATATCTACCTCCATCACTCCAGTATCCCTGTCTCCTTCCCCCTATACATATCTACCTCCATCACTCCAGTATCCCTGTCTCCTTCCCCCTATACATATCTACCTCCATCACTCCAGTATCCCTGTCTCCTTACCCCTATACATATCTACCTCCATCACTCCAGTATCCCTGTCTCCTTACCCCTATACATATCTACCTCCATCACTCCAGTATCCCTGTCACCTTACCCCTATACATATCTACCTCCATCACTCCAGTATCCCTGTCTCCTTCCCCCTATACATATCTACCTCCATCACTCCAGTATCCCTGTCTCCTTCCCCCTATACATATCTACCTCCATCACTCCAGTATCCCTGTCACCTATACATATCTACCTCCATCACTCCAGTATCCCTGTCCCCTTCCCCCTATACATATCTACCTCCATCACTCCAGTATCCCTGTCCCCTTCCCCCTATACATATCTACCTCCATCACTCCAGTATCCCTGTCCCCTTACCCCTATACATATCTACCTCCATCACTCCAGTATCCCTGTCACCTATACATATCTACCTCCATCACTCCAGTATCCCTGTCCCCTTCCCCCTATACATATCTACCTCCATCACTCCAGTATCCCTGTCTCCTTCCCCCTATACATATCTACCTCCATCACTCCAGTATCCCTGCACGTTGTTAATATGGTACTGACCCTGTATATAGTCTCCTTCCCCCTATACATATCTACCTCCATCACTCCAGTATCCCTGCATGTTGTTAATATGGTACTGACCCTGTATATAGTCCCCTTACCCCTATACATATCTACCTCCATCACTCCAGTATCCCTGTCCCCTTCCCCCTATACATATCTACCTCCATCACTCCAGTATCCCTGTCCCCTTCCCCCTATACATATCTACCTCCATCACTCCAGTATCCCTGCACGTTGTTAATATGGTACTGACCCTGTATATAGTCTCCTTCCCCCTATACATATCTACCTCCATCACTCCAGTATCCCTGTCTCCTTCCCCCTATACATATCTACCTCCATCACTCCAGTATCCCTGCACGTTGTTAATATGGTAATGACCCTGTATATAGTCTCCTTCCCCCTATACATATCTACCTCCATCACTCCAGTATCCCTGTCTCCTTCCCCCTATACATATCTACCTCCATCACTCCAGTATCCCTGTCACCTATACATATCTACCTCCATCACTCCAGTATCCCTGCATGTTGTTAATATGGTACTGACCCTGTATATAGTCTCCTTCCCCCTATACATATCTACCTCCATCACTCCAGTATCCCTGTCTCCTTCCCCCTATACATATCTACCTCCATCACTCCAGTATCCCTGTCCCCTTCCCCCTATACATATCTACCTCCATCACTCCAGTATCCCTGTCTCCTTCCCCCTATACATATCTACCTCCATCACTCCAGTATCCCTGTCCCCTTCCCCCCTATACATATCTACCTCCATCACTCCAGTATCCCTGTCCCCTTCCCCCTATACACATCTACCTCCATCACTCCAGTATCCCTGTCCCCTTCCCCCTATACATATCTACCTCCATCACTCCAGTATCCCTGCACGTTGTTAATATGGTACTGACCCTGTATATAGTCTCCTTCCCCCTATACATATCTACCTCCATCACTCCAGTATCCCTGCATGTTGTTAATATGGTACTGACCCTGTATATAGTCCCCTTACCCCTATACATATCTACCTCCATCACTCCAGTATCCCTGCATGTTGTTAATATGGTACTGACCCTGTATATAGTCTCCTTCCCCCTATACATATCTACCTCCATCACTCCAGTATCCCTGTCTCCTTCCCCCTATACATATCTACCTCCATCACTCCAGTATCCCTGTCCCCTTCCCCCTATACATATCTACCTCCATCACTCCAGTATCCCTGCATGTTGTTAATATGGTACTGACCCTGTATATAGTCACCTTACCCCTATACACATCTACCTCCATCACTCCAGTATCCCTGTCCCCTTCCCCCTATACATATCTACCTCCATCACTCCAGTATCCCTGCACATTGTTAATATGGTAATGACCCTGTATATAGTCCCCTTACCCCTATACATATCTACCTCCATCACTCCAGTATCCCTGTCCCCTTACCCCTATACATATCTACCTCCATCACTCCAGTATCCCTGTCCCCTTCCCCCTATACATATCTACCTCCATCACTCCAGTATCCCTGCATGTTGTTAATATGGTACTGACCCTGTATATAGTCTCCTTCCCCCTATACATATCTACCTCCATCACTCCAGTATCCCTGTCTCCTTCCCCCTATACATATCTACCTCCATCACTCCAGTATCCCTGTCTCCTTCCCCCTATACATATCTACCTCCATCACTCCAGTATCCCTGCATGTTGTTAATATGGTACTGACCCTGTATATAGTCACCTTACCCCTATACATATCTACCTCCATCACTCCAGTATCCCTGCATGTTGTTAATATGGTACTGACCCTGTATATAGTCACCTTACCCCTATACATATCTACCTCCATCACTCCAGTATCCCTGTCCCCTTCCCCCTATACATATCTACCTCCATCACTCCAGTATCCCTGTCCCCTTCCCCCTATACATATCTACCTCCATCACTCCAGTATCCCTGTCTCCTTCCCCCTATACATATCTACCTCCATCACTCCAGTATCCCTGTCTCCTTCCCCCTATACATATCTACCTCCATCACTCCAGTATCCCCTTCCCCCTATACATATCTACCTCCATCACTCCAGTATCCCTGCACGTTGTTAATATGGTACTGACCCTGTATATAGTCTCCTTCCCCCTATACATATCTACCTCCATCACTCCAGTATCCCTGTCTCCTTACCCCTATACATATCTACCTCCATCACTCCAGTATCCCTGCACATTGTTAATATGGTACTGACCCTGTATATAGTCCCCTTACCCCTATACATATCTACCTCCATCACTCCAGTATCCCTGCACGTTGTTAATATGGTACTGACCCTGTATATAGTCCCCTTACCCCTATACATATCTACCTCCATCACTCCAGTATCCCTGTCCCCTTCCCCCTATACATATCTACCTCCATCACTCCAGTATCCCTGTCTCCGTCCCCCTATACATATCTACCTCCATCACTCCAGTATCCCTGCATGTTGTTAATATGGTAATGACCCTGTATATAGTCTCCTTACCCCTATACATATCTACCTCCATCACTCCAGTATCCCTGCACGTTGTTAATATGGTAATGACCCTGTATATAGTCTCCTTCCCCCTATACATATCTACCTCCATCACTCCAGTATCCCTGTCTCCTTCCCCCTATACATATCTACCTCCATCACTCCAGTATCCCTGCATGTTGTTAATATGGTAATGACCCTGTATATAGTCTCCTTACCCCTATACATATCTACCTCCATCACTCCAGTATCCCTGCACGTTGTTAATATGGTACTGACCCTGTATATAGTCCCCTTACCCCTATACATATCTACCTCCATCACTCCAGTATCCCTGCATGTTGTTAATATGGTACTGACCCTGTATATAGTCTCCTTACCCCTATACATATCTACCTCCATCACTCCAGTATCCCTGTCTCCTTCCCCCTATACATATCTACCTCCATCACTCCAGTATCCCTGCATGTTGTTAATATGGTAATGACCCTGTATATAGTCTCCTTCCCCCTGTACATATCTACCTCCATCACTCCAGTATCCCTGTCCCCTTCCCCCTATACATATCTACCTCCATCACTCCAGTATCCCTGCATGTTGTTAATATGGTACTGACCCTGTATATAGTCACCTTACCCCTATACATATCTACCTCCATCACTCCAGTATCCCTGCATGTTGTTAATATGGTACTGACCCTGTATATAGTCCCCTTACCCCTATACATATCTACCTCCATCACTCCAGTATCCCTGTCTCCTTCCCCCTATACATATCTACCTCCATCACTCCAGTATCCCTGTCCCCTTCCCCCTATACATATCTACCTCCATCACTCCAGTATCCCTGTCTCCTTCCCCCTATACATATCTACCTCCATCACTCCAGTATCCCTGCACGTTGTTAATATGGTAATGACCCTGTATATAGTCTCCTTCCCCCTATACATATCTACCTCCATCACTCCAGTATCCCTGTCTCCTTCCCCCTATACATATCTACCTCCATCACTCCAGTATCCCTGTCTCCTTCCCCCTATACATATCTACCTCCATCACTCCAGTATCCCTGTCTCCTTCCCCCTATACATATCTACCTCCATCACTCCAGTATCCCTGTCTCCTTCCCCCTATACATATCTACCTCCATCACTCCAGTATCCCTGTCCCCTTCCCCCTATACACATCTACCTCCATCACTCCAGTATCCCTGTCCCCTTCCCCCTATACATATCTACCTCCATCACTCCAGTATCCCTGTCTCCTTCCCCCTATACATATCTACCTCCATCACTCCAGTATCCCTGTCTCCTTCCCCCTATACATATCTACCTCCATCACTCCAGTATCCCTGCATGTTGTTAATATGGTAATGACCCTGTATATGACTTACTTACTTTCTCGTTGTTCTTCTTATTTCTCGTGTGTTTTCTGTTCTATCTTATGTTATTTTTTTAGTATTACATTGATATTGGTGAATGCGTTGTTGGGTTTAGAGACTTGTACACGTGACATTAAACCTCGAAACATGGCTACAGGACAACAGGGCAGGATGACAGGGCAGGACAACAGGGCAGTACAACAAGGCAGGACAACAGGGCAGGACAACAGGGCAGGACAACAAGGCAGGACAACAGGGCAGGACAACAGGGCAGGACAACAGGAAGAAGTATTCTGGTTCACAGCTGGATAGCACTTCCCCAGAGCAACACTACAGAGCTCTAATATAATTGTGGACTATACAGTGCATTCGGAAAAGTATTCAGACCCCTTGACCTTTCTTCATTTTGTTACGTTACAGCTTTATTCTAAAATGGATTAAATTGATTTTTTAAATCACAAAAAATATATATTGTCTTTAATTTTTTATACATTTGCAAAAAATTATAAAAACCTGTTTTCGCTTTGTCAATATGGGGTATTGTGTGTAGATTGAAAGTCAAGGGGTCTGAATACTTTCCGATTGTACTGTATATTGAATGGGTAAGAAACTGTTAAATCACATTAACTTGTGTAGATCAATGAAGTATTTCACCCATATTTATGCATACTGCTATTTAAATCAGTAGGTGTGTAAACATTAAATACAAGCAATGCAGCAATCTGCTTGTAACAAAGTCTATTCAAGTTTAATGCGAAAGGGTGGACAGACGCCATCCTACCAGCTTGCATAGCAAGAAATCAAGTACTTAACACATAAAATGGATTAAATTGTATAAAAATTACCAAAGTAAACTTTAATGGTGTGACAATCCTGCCCCGGGGACATGTGCTGTAAAAGTGTGTGTGCTGCAGAAAAGCAGAAGAGAGGAAAGAAAGTGCCTCTGGTCTGGTTGTTATACAACAGCTAGTCAGAGAGGGACCTTACGAACTAACAGATTCAACAGGCCCTATAATGAATATGATGGATCACCTTACTTCCTGGATCTGGATCCAAATGATAATACATTATATTTATATAGCGCTTTTCAAGGACCCAAAGTCACTTAATACAAATAAAAAACCCAGGTAGGAGTGAAGATTGAATGAAACTACAATAGATTGAATATTGTTCTAACAAAACAAGAACAAAATGGAGAATTATGAAACTATGAGAATAACAAAAATATCCAATAACTAGGCCTATGCTTCAACAGTAGCTCAAAATAAACCATGCATATTAAAACACTATACTGTGTGTTTAGCAACACTAATTAGTGAGTAATCTGCATAAATAAGCATGTAACCACACCTTTAAAGCAAATTCACATGAGAAGCATGGAGTAGATAAAATGCATTGTCTTGTTAGCCATTGTCTTTCCATCTTAATTATTCACATCGTGACCCCCTTTTTCCTGCTACCTCGAATTACACACATCCTGCTTTTAACTCAATCTGTGATGCAGTTTCACAGTTTAAAAACAGAATCGAACACACACACACCTTTATCTGTTCAAATCAACCAACTGTATCAACCAAATGCCTTTTGTAGCTTAGATACATCATTCATCAGATGTTTCTGTATTTCATTTCCAATAAATTTGCTCATATTTCTATAAAACGTTTTCATTTTGTCATTATAGGTTAGTGTGTAGATGGGTGACAAACAAAATAAATGTAATCCATTTTAAAGTCAGGCTGTAACACAACAAAATGTGGATTAAGTCAAGGGGTATGAATACCACCCGAAGGCACTGTAGCTGTGTTCCTTACGTACCGAATATTGAATTGGCTACAGTGGGAAATCCTAGTCGTCACAAAGCACAGTTGAGACACCTACTACAGCACTCCAACTGGCATATCATGTTAAACTCATTACTGTTTTCTGCTTTCATCTGGAAGGAAGCATTTAAATACAATTGGATCCTTGGGTAAGAAAGGTAGCAACAAGGGAACGGATGAGGCGGTAGTTTACAGGTAAAAACAATAGAATGTTAACATAGCTCATAGTCAGACATCAAAGGTTGTCCTCATATTCAACAGTCTTCTCGACATCCCCACCACTGACGGCCATTTTCAGTTCAAGGGGAGCTCTTATATTCAAATCCAAGGCAAGAACATTTCTTACATTTTTACATTGTTTTGTTGTCTTGTGCTATTTTGTTTGTCGGGCACAGTGGCTTGTGTCTAATTCAAGCATCTGGGAGTGATCATGGGAGTGACGCAGCTAAGGTTGCAAAGGGAAAATAACCAGTGCTTGGGCCTCCCGAGTGGTGCTAGAGGCGTCACTACAGACCAGGGTTCGATCGCGGGCTGTGTCACAACTGGCTGTGACCGGGAGTCCCATAGGGCGGTGCACAATTGGCCCAGCATCTACAGGTTAAAGGAGGGTTTGGCCGGGAGGGGGTTTTACTAGGCTCATCGAGCTCTAGCGACTCCTTGTGGCGGGCCGGGCTCCTGCAGGCTGACCCCGGTCGTCAGTTGAACGGTGTTTCTTCCGACACATTAGTGCGGCTGGGTTCCGGGTTAAGCGATCGGGTGTTAAGAAGCGCGGTTTGGCAGGTCATGTTTTGGAGGACTCAAGACTCAACCTTTGCAACCCGAGCATGTTGGGGAGTTGCAGCGATGAAACAAGATCGAAATTGGGGAGAAAAAGGGGATTAAAAAAAATTACAAATAATAATAATAAAAATAATAATAATAATAATAAAAATAATAATAATAATAATAATAATAAAAATAATAATAATAATAATAATAATAATAATAAAAATAATAATAATAATAATAATAATAAAAATAATAATAATAATAATAATAATAGAATAACAAGTGCTTGACTTGGATGAAAGAGGTGCAGGAGTTGTCTTTTTCCAAGTTGTTCACAGAAATGATCAAATGGCATTATGCTATAGAGACCTCTGATTATACACTGTTTAAGGGTTCATATGCATTTTGACAGATGGGATTCCATGACTTTTCCACAACTTTTAAGCAAATTTCCATGACCAATAATTGGTGGTGTCTATGTAGCGTACATGAAAAGGTCAGCATAGCAGAAGGCTGCTGGTTTCTGATCCCATGTGGGCCTATTATCTCCTGCCTTTGCGTCCTTGATCAAGGCACTTAACCCATCACAAATGAAAATAACTACACTGTTAGGCTACTGTATAAAACACATGTGGTCCACCCTCCACCTGGAGAGCTACTGGGCATGCAGGCTTTTGATCCAACCCTGAAACACACCCGAGTCTGCCTATCAAGGTGGTGTTGTGCAGCTGATGTTTAGGCTACAGTGTGGTGTATTATACCAGGGCTGATGTTTAGGCTACAGTGTGGTGTATTAGAACAGGGCTGATGTTTAGGCTACAGTGTGGTGTAATAGAACAGGGCTGGTGTTTAGGCTTCAGTGTGGTATGTTAGAGCAGGGCTGGAACAAAAGCGTGCACAACCAGTAGCTCTCCTGCAGGATGGTTGACCACCCTCAATATGAAATATTGTAACATTACAATCAAAAAGTTGTATGTCTTTATACAAGTATTCCCTCATTAAATGAATCAGGAATAATATGGATAAGGCAGGCTACTTCAAAGCAAGATTGCTAACTAAGACATGTTTATCTATAACCTTAAGGCTAAAATATTCATGTTTCAAGGGAGGTCTATGCACAGCATGGAAGTTATTTGTCAATTAGGCTATTGTTAGTGTTTTTTTTATGTTGTCGGAATGACATGGCTAGTCTACTGTTTAATAGAGGGGAATTCCAGCTTTCCAATAACGCGGTCAGATTTATTTCTCAACAGTGCCGGGTGAAAAACCACAACGAGTCAACAACATGAATACTTATACTGTAGATAAATAGTTAACTAGCGAGACAGCTTGTAGTACGGCAGTGGCTTCAGAAAGCAACATGAATACTTATACTGTAGCTAAATAGTTAACTAGCGAGACAGCTTGTAGTACGGCAGTGGCTTCAGAAAGCAACATTAATACTTATACTGTAGCTAAATAGTTAACTAGCGAGACAGCTTGTAGTACGGCAGTGGCTTCAGAAAGCAACATTAATACTTATACTGTAGCTAAATAGTTAACTAGCGAGACAGCTTGTAGTACGGCAGTGGCTTCAGAAAGCAACATTAATACTTATACTGTAGCTAAATAGTTAACTAGCGAGACAGCTTGTAGTACGGCAGTGGCTTCAGAAAGCAACATTAATACTTATACTGTAGCTAAATAGTTAACTAGCGAGACAGCTTGTAGTACGGCAGTGGCTTCAGAAAGCAACATTAATACTTATACTGTAGATAAATAGTTAACTAGCGAGACAGCTTGTAGTACGGCAGTGGCTTCAGAAAGCAACATTAATACTTATACTATAGATAAATAGTTAACTAGCGAGACAGCTTGTAGTACGGCAGTGGCTTCAGAAAGCAACATTAATACTTATACTGTAGCTAAATAGTTAACTAGAGAGACAGCTTGTAGTACGGCAGTGGCTTCAGAAAGCAACATGAATACTTATACTGTAGATAAATAATTAACTAGCGAGACACCGTAGTACGGCAGTGGCTTCAGAAAGCAACATTAATACTTATACTGTAGATAAATAGTTAACTAGAGAGACACCGTAGTACGGCAGTGGCTTCAGAAAGCAACATTAATACTTATACTGTAGCTAAATAGTTAACTAGCGAGACACCGTAGTACGGCAGTGGCTTCAGAAAGCAACATTAATACTTATACTGTAGATAAATAGTTAACTAGAGAGACACCGTAGTACGGCAGTGGCTTCAGAAAGCAACATTAATACTTATACTGTAGCTAAATAGTTAACTAGCGAGACACCGTAGTACGGCAGTGGCTTCAGAAAGCAACATGAATACTTATACTGTAGCTAAATAGTTAACTAGCGAGACACCGTAGTACGGCAGTGGCTTCAGAAAGCAACATTAATACTTATACTGTAGATAAATAGTTAACTAGAGAGACAGCTTGTAGTACGGCAGTGGCTTCAGAAAGCAACATGAATACTTATACTGTAGATAAATAGTTAACTAGCGAGACAGCTTGTAGTACGGCAGTGGCTTCAGAAAGCAACATTAATACTTATACTGTAGATAAATAGTTAACTAGCGAGACACCGTAGTACGGCAGTGGCTTCAGAAAGCAACATTAATACTTATACTGTAGATAAATAGTTAACTAGAGAGACACCGTAGTACGGCAGTGGCTTCAGAAAGCAACATTAATACTTATACTGTAGCTAAATAGTTAACTAGCGAGACACCGTAGTACGGCAGTGGCTTCAGAAAGCAACATTAATACTTATACTGTAGATAAATAGTTAACTAGAGAGACAGCTTGTAGTACGGAATTGGCTTCAGAAAGCAACATGAATACTTATACTGTAGATAAATAGTTAACTAGCGAGACACCGTAGTACGGCAGTGGCTTCAGAAAGCAACATTAATACTTATACTGTAGATAAATAGTTAACTAGCGAGACACCGTAGTACGGCAGTGGCTTCAGAAAGCAACATTAATACTTATACTGTAGATAAATAGTTAACTAGAGAGACAGCTTGTAGTACGGCAGTGGCTTCAGAAAGCAACATGAATACTTATACTGTAGATAAATAGTTAACTAGAGAGACAGCTTGTAGTACGGCAGTGGCTTCAGAAAGCAACATGAATACTTATACTGTAGCTAAATAGTTAACTAGCGAGACACCGTAGTACGGCAGTGGCTTCAGAAAGCAACATTAATACTTATACTGTAGATAAATAGTTAACTAGAGAGACACCGTAGTACGGCAGTGGCTTCAGAAAGCAACATTAATACTTATACTGTAGCTAAATAGTTAACTAGCGAGACACCGTAGTACGGCAGTGGCTTCAGAAAGCAACATGAATACTTATACTGTAGCTAAATAGTTAACTAGCGAGACACCGTAGTACGGCAGTGGCTTCAGAAAGCAACATTAATACTTATACTGTAGATAAATAGTTAACTAGAGAGACAGCTTGTAGTACGGCAGTGGCTTCAGAAAGCAACATGAATACTTATACTGTAGATAAATAGTTAACTAGCGAGACACCGTAGTACGGCAGTGGCTTCAGAAAGCAACATGAATACTTATACTGTAGATAAATAGTTAACTAGCGAGACACCGTAGTACGGCAGTGGCTTCAGAAAGCAACATTAATACTTATACTGTAGATAAATAGTTAACTAGAGAGACACCGTAGTACGGCAGTGGCTTCAGAAAGCAACATGAATACTTATACTGTAGATAAATAGTTAACTAGCGAGACACCGTAGTACGGCAGTGGCTTCAGAAAGCATTCTCATCCCTTTACTTTTCCACCATTTTGTTGTGTTACAACTTCCAATTAAAATTGAGGTTAACATTGAGGTTTTGTGTCACTGAACTACACACAATACCCCATAATGTCAAAATGGAATTTTGTTTGTAGAAAGTTTTTGAAATTAATCAAAAGATTAAAAGCTGAAAAAAATAACAATTCGCATAATAAGTTGCATGGACTCATTCTGTGTTGAATAATAGTGGTTAACATAATTTTTTAATGACTACCCCATCTCTATACCCTACACATACAATTACAGTGCCCTCCGTAATTATTGGGACAGGGAAGCATTTTTCTTCTTTTGGCTCTATACTTCAAAAGTTTGAAATCAAACAATGACTATGGAGGTTAAAGTGCAGAATGTCAGCTTTATTGTGAGCGTATTGCCGTCCATATCAGGTGATCCGTTTACAAATTAAGCACTTCTTGTACATAGTCCCCCCATTTTTGGGGAGCAAAAGTATTGGGACAAATTCACTTATATGTGTATTAAAGTAGTAAAAAGTTAAGTATTTATTTCCATATTCATAGCACGCAATGACTACATCAAGCTTGGGACTACAAATGTGTTGGATGCATTTTCTATTTGTTTTGGTTGTGTTTCAGATTATTTTATGCCCAATAGAAATGAATGGTAAATAATGTACGGTATCGTTTTGGAGTTACTTTTATTGTAAATAAGAATATGTTTCTAAACACTTCTACATTAATGTGGATGCTACCATGATTACGGATAATCCCGAATGAATCGTTAAATAATAATGACTGAGAAAGTTACAGATGCCAAATATCATACCACCAAGACATGCTAGACCAGGGGAGGGCAAACTTTTGGCTCGAGGGCCACATCGGGATTTTGAATTTCAATGGAGGGATGCATTTTTTGGGGGACCAATTATTTGTTCAAATCTATTTGCGGGGGCCTCCCGAGTGGCGCAGCGGTCTAAGGCACTGCATCGCAGTGCTTGAGGCGTCACTACAGACCCGGGTTCGATCTCAGGCTGTGTCACAGCTGGCCGTGACTGGGAGACCCATGAGGCAGCGCACAATTGGCCCAGCGTCTCCGGGTCAGGACAGGCTGAGATTCTCTTGTCCCATCGTGCTCTAGTGACTCCTGTGGCGGGCCAGGTGCATGCACCCTGACAAGGTCGCCAGGTGTACAGTGTTTCCTCCGACACATTGGTGCGGCTGGCTTCTGGGTTAAGCGGGAATTGTGTCAGGAAGCAGTGTGGCTTGGTTGGGTCGTGTTTCTGCGGACACACAGCTCTCGACCTTCGCCTCTCCTGAGTCTATACGGGGAGTTGCAGCGATGGGATAAGACTGTATCTACCAATTGGATACCACGAAATTGGGGAGAAAAAAAGGGGCAAAAAAATATATAATAATAAAAAATAAAAAATGGAGGTCTCGCAGGCTGGATTGAAGTGCCCGGCGGGCCGTACTTTGCCCCCCCTTTTGCTAGCCTCTCACAATTACAATAACAGGAGAGGTTCGAATTTTTTGGGGGGGGTATGATATTTGTGCGTCTAACTTTCTCACGCATCGTTATTCACGGATCATTCAGGAAACATGATTTATTACAGATAGATTTATTGCAGATAGAACCTAATAGTCCCAAGTTCTCGCAATTTCCTCTTTATTTATTTTACACACCTATAGATTTTACTATGTCAATATGTATTTGTTTGTCAATGTTTTGGTGTCAAACTGGTGGCAGTTGTTAAGAAGTCAGTAGTTGGAATGTTTTGCAGAGTTAGCTAATTGAAAATAATGCCATTGTTAATTAGATGCTTTTTTTCATTAATTCGGCTGTTTTCTCTTGAACCATATGGTCTATCTACAAGAAACTCATGGACAATACGGACACCGATTTTTTTTTTAAGTATATGAATACATTTTGTTAAAGTTACTCAAGTATAAATTAACAAAATTAAGATAGATTTTCGGTTAATTACCAATCCATGACAAAATTACTGAATATTTTAGTAACTTTGGTAAATTGCCGGTAGTTTTGCAATCCTATATATAACTATTTCTGTCACAGAATTCCATTGTTTCTCCCTTCCTATATGTGTAATAGAAATGTTTGACACAGTAAAATTGATCTCTGAGGAATATATGAGAGACCTAGAGACATGAGTAGGATTCCTCAGTAATTGAAAACATCTTCTTAGTTAGTCATCAATGACTTCAGTGTTTTACAATGGGCACGGAAACATGAGCCCGTCTCTACTATCCCAAATAGCACCCTATTCCTTACATAGTAACCTACTTTTGACGAGAACCCAATAGGGTGCCATTTGGGACTTCCCCTAAGGCGATGACCTCGTCTGTCTCTATGCACTACAGGATGGAGCTCTTCCTCTAGTTCCTGTGGGAGAGGTCAGTGACCATGGCCCTGATTTATACCAGCTGGAGCTGCACGGTGAGTGTGTGTATGTGGCTGCTACTGCTCGCTGACGTGGAGCGCTCTGGGCTCGGTTTCCCGATAGCGATGGAACTTTAGCTTCTGAGGGTTTTAACGATGCGTCGTTCCTGCAACGGCCGAAGACGTAACATGCGTTTCTCAAAACACCAGCAGAGAGAATGTCCACTAAGTGCGTCGTGGAGACATACGTCGATACTGATGGGATCGAGAGAAGAAAGAAAGAAAAAGGCAGCGATGCTCTCGGATCAGCTATTACCATTCAACTCTTACCTTAACATTATAATTATTCCACAACACTGACGACGCATCAGCTCCTAGAAATATATTATTATTATTGGCGGCAAATATTGAGAGGCGACTTATTCTAATATATAAGTCGCCTGAATAAGGATGCATTAAATCAAGCTTTGGCACATCATGTTGCTACACACCATGAAATATATTGAGGCAAAAATGACAGACAGTAGCCTACAATTAGCAAAATAATCAAATCAAAACGTATTTTATTTCTCACATGCGCCGAATACAACCTTACCGTGAAATGATTACTTACAAGCCCTTAACCGACAATGCAGTCCAAGAAATAGAATTAAGAAAATATTTACTTTAAAAATATATAGATAATAATATAGATCTCAATTGAATGAACATGACATTTATTTAAATATTATTTAGTTATATGCCTGTGTAGCCTGTACTGTTATCTTTTAATTTGGTCATATGGGTTTTCATTTCAAACATTGTTTTATCCTTGTTTGTAACAATTCCAATGACATTGTCAACTTTGTATTTATAGTGAGCTTAGTTCGGTCACAGAGAAACAGACATCTTGATGTAGGCCTGTATCTAACGAAACACGTCGCTGTTTTAAGTGGTCTGAGGCAGTCGGTCGGTAAAGAACAAGTGTTTTCAAGTGCAACTTTAGTAACAATGCTTTTGGGAAACAGCTCTGAGATGTAACGTTGCTCCTATGAAGGTTTTAAAGATGAGCCTTAGATGTGCTTCTACACCTGCATTGCTTGCTGTTTGGGGTTTTAGGCTGGGTTTCTGTACAGCACTTTGAGACATCAGCTGATGTAAAAAGGGCTTTATAAATACATTTGATTGATTGATTGATTGATTGATTAAAGGGATACTTCGGGATTTTGGGAATCGTCAGAGTCAGATGAACTTATGGATACCATTTTTATGTTGCTGCATCCAGTATGAAGGAAGTTAGAGAGAGTTTTGTGAGCCAATGCTAACTAGTGTTAGTGCAATGACTGGAAGTCTATGGTATCTACTAGCATGCTATCAGTTACCATGTACTTTCAGTCATTACACTAATGCTAGTTAGCATGTGCGCTAAAGCTAGTTAGCAACTTCCTTCAAACTGTACATGGAGAAATAAAAATGGTTTCCACGAGTTCATCTGACTCTGGGGAAGGAGATAAAATCCTGAAGTATCCCTTTAAGATGTTTTTAGGAAGCTGAGCCCAGATCTGTCTGCCTGAGAAACAGACACCTCCCTCCCTTCTCAGACGCCTACTGACCCAGCTAATGTCACAATAACATCCCTAGCTACCCTCCTAACCCGTCACCCCCCCCCCCCCCGTCACACCCCCCGCTCGCAGCAGATATGGGCCTCTGGAAAAGAATACCTCACATTCTAACATGGCCATTCCACACCCATCCCAACCCCTCCTCTCCCGAATGCACAAACACACAGTACCCCTGCCAGTAGGAGACAAAACTGAAACTGAGAATTTCAACATGTCTGACAAAAGGAGAAATGAGAGAAGGTACATTGTTATTTTCATTAGTCAGTCTACCCCTCTAATTCAGCCCCTCTCTTAGCAGTAAATGTAATGGACGCTATAGGCTAAATACAGGGTAATCACAACACGGTATGCAAAATGGTATCTTAATCATGTGTATTACAGTATGACGTAATACATCACCAATCACGTTTATTCACATGATGACAAAGCCATTTGTTTTTCAACTGTTTTGATGAGAGAGAATGAGGGAACTTCTGTCTGTGTGTGTGGGGGGGGGGGGGGGGGGGGGTGCTGAAGCCCAAATCTACGTCAGCGTCCCAAATGGTATCATATTCCCTATATAGTGCACTACTATGGACCAGGGCCCATAGAGCTCTGGTCAAAAGAAGTGCACTATGTAGGGGATAGGGTTCGATTTGGGACACAACCCACATTTCCAGGCCAACTGTGATCTTGAATGTGGGCCAGGAACATTGCATCAGGAAAACTTTGAGAGGGTGGAAGAGGGTCCACGTCAGTCCACGTCCCATGATTACTTCCACAGAAGAGAAGCTCTATTGTCTTGGCGCTCTATTCAAAGTTCTCCAGTTTAAAAACGAATTTGCAACCAAGAAGATAACCTAAATAAAATCTTCAACGAGGCATGTTTTGAAACGTAAAAACTTTAGTCAGTTCAGATCGTGACTGATAGGCCTTATATACCACGGAACAGACTTACAAACACTTGCAGTATACTGCCAGTCCTCGGGATTTCAGTGATATCATATACAATACCACACATGTTCAAAAACACTTTCTGTCTGCATTAAACAAAAGCTGATTCATTGTCTTGATGAGGAAACGGGTGCCTCACTGCCTTTCCTTTTGTGGTCCCAAATGGCACCCTATTCCCTTTACAGTGCACTACCTCTGACCAAGGTCCATAGGGCTCCAGTCAAAAGTAGTGTACTATAGAGGGAATAGGGGGCCATTCGGGAAATAACCCTTTTGTGAGCTGCAAACAGAGCTTCTTTGAACGTCATATCTTGGAGGGGCTTGGTCTTATGGCTGCCTCAACTACAAAGCCACTAATGTTGCTGTACAAGAGGACTCTGGTGCTTGTCTCTCTGTCTCAATGTCATGGTGGTCCTCTAGCCCCCGGGGCTTCACATAGCTAACCAGAGGAGCCCTATCCCTGAAGTGTCCCTCTACAGTCAGTGTCCCTCTCCAGTCTACCCGGCATCATGGCACTGCTCCAAGAGAGATGACAGGAGGTCAAGGGGAGAGTCTAACTGCAATAGGGTCGCGTCCTAAATGGCAGCCTATTCCATATAAAGTGTCTTTCTGTCTGTCTCTTTCTCTGTCTGTCTGACTGTCTGCATAGAGCAGAGCAAATCTATTCCACGGGAAAGGTAAACTATCATAAAAGCAGCGCTGGGGATCAAAACCTAGCCACAGGATAAGAGAAACAGGGTTCTCCTGTCACAGTGCTGGGGATCAAAACAACGCCTAGCCACAGGATAAGAGAAACAGGATTCTCCTGTCACAGTGCTGGAGGTCAAAACAACACCTAGCCACAGGATAAGAGAAACAGGATTCTCCTGTCACAGTGCTGGGGATCGAAACAACACCTAGCCACAGGATAAGAGAAACAGGGTTCTCCTGTCACAGTGCTGGAAGTCAAAACAACGCCTAGCCACAGGATAAGAGAAACAGGATTCTCCTGTCACAGTGCTGGGGATCGAAACAACACCTAGCCACAGGATAAGAGAAACAGGGTTCTCCTGTCACAGTGCTGGAGGTCAAATCAACACCTAGCCACAGGATAAGAGAAACAGGGTTCTCCTGTCACAGTGTGGGAGGTCAAAACAACACCTAGCCACAGGATAAGAGAAACAGGGTTCTCCTGTCACAGTGCTGGAGGTCAAAACAACACCTAGCCACAGGATAAGAGAAACAGGGTTCTCCTGTCACAGTGCTGGAGGTCAAAACAACGCCTAGCCACAGGATAAGAGAAACAGGATTCTCCTGTCACAGTGCTGGAGGTCAAAACAACACCTAGCCACAGGATAAGAGAAACAGGATTCTCCTGTCACAGTGCTGGGGATCGAAACAACACCTAGCCACAGGATAAGAGAAACAGGGTTCTCCTGTCACAGTGCTGGAGGTCAAAACAACGCCTAGCCACAGGATAAGAGAAACAGGATTCTCCTGTCACAGTGCTGGGGATCGAAACAACACCTAGCCACAGGATAAGAGAAACAGGGTTCTCCTGTCACAGTGCTGGAGGTCAAATCAACACCTAGCCACAGGATGAGAGAAACAGGGTTCTCCTGTCACAGTGTGGGAGGTCAAAACAACACCTAGCCACAGGATAAGAGAAACAGGGTTCTCCTGTCACAGTGCTGGAGGTCAAAACAACACCTAGCCACAGGATAAGAGAAACAGGGTTCTCCTGTCACAGTGCTGGAGGTCAAAACAACACCTAGCCACAGGATAAGAGAAACAGGGTTCTCCTGTCACAGTGCTGGAGGTCAAAACAACACCTAGCCACAGGATAAGAGAAACAGGGTTCTCCTGTCACAGTGCTGGAGGTCAAAACAACACCTAGCCACAGGATAAGAGAAACAGGGTTCTCCTGTCACAGTGCTGGAGGTCAAAACAACGCCTAGCCACAGGATAAGAGAAACAGGGTTCTCCTGTCACAGTGCTGGAGGTCAAAACAACACCTAGCCACAGGATAAGAGAAACAGGGTTCTCCTGTCACAGTGCTGGAGGTCAAATCAACACCTAACCACAGGATAAGAGAAACAGGGTTCTCCTGTCACAGTGCTGGAGGTCAAAACAACGCCTAGCCACAGGATAAGAGAAAGTCTGTGACAATGACGATGACGCAAGCATTCTCTCCTGAATCTCAGCGTCCGGACAGTGTTGACCACAGTACCGTGCTTCTGGAATGATGAAGAGCTGAATCTCAGCGGTTCTGCCTCCATCAAGTGCCTGCCTTCCTCATCAAGAGGAAGAGCAGGGTTACCCTTACCAGCCTCCAGTGACCAAACCATCCACAAGGCTGGTGGAGGGGTAGACTAGAGG
Organism: Salmo trutta; assembly: GCF_901001165.1. Classification (NCBI taxonomy): domain Eukaryota; kingdom Metazoa; phylum Chordata; class Actinopteri; order Salmoniformes; family Salmonidae; genus Salmo; species Salmo trutta. Next base: position 35,802,118 of record NC_042990.1, on the reverse strand, counting down.
AATACAACAGTGGATTACTGTACATCTCAATATGTTAGCCTATTGTTCACACCATCAAATCACCATTCAAACACAAATATTATTACAAGGCATTATGATGGCCAAGATAACAGCCGTCACTGTTATCAGCTGGTTCATGACTAGAGGGTTTAATCAGACCAGGCCAGACCACTGCTAGCTCTGGTCCATGACTAGAGGGTTTAATCAGACCAGACCACTGCTAGCTCTGGTCCATGACTAGAGGGTTTAATCAGACCGCTGCTAGCTCTGGTCCATGACTAGAGGGTTTAATCAGACCAGGCCAGACCACTGCTAGCTCTGGTCCATGACTAGAGGGTTTAATCAGACCAGACCAGACCACTGCTAGCTCTGGTCCATGACTAGAGGGTTTAATCAGACCAGGCCAGACCACTGCTAACTCTGGTCCATGACTAGAGGGTTTAATCAGACCAGGCCTGACCACTGCTAGCTCTGGTCCATGACTAGAGGGTTTAATCAGACCAGACCAGACCACTGCTAGCTCTGGTCCATGACTAGAGGGTTTAATCAGACCAGGCCAGACCACTGCTAGCTCTGGTCCATGACTAGAGGGTTTAATCAGACCAGGCCAGACCACTGCTAGCTCTGGTCCATGACTAGAGGGTTTAATCAGACCAGGCCAGACCACTGCTAGCTCTGGTCCATGACTAGAGGGTGTAATCAGACCACTGCTAGCTCTGGTCCATGACTAGAGGGTTTAATCAGACCACTGCTAGCTCTGGTCCATGACTAGAGGGTTTAATCAGACCAGGTCAAACCACTGCTAGCTCTGGTCCATGACTAGAGGGTTTAATCAGACCAGACCACTGCTAGCTCTGGTCCATGACTAGAGGGTTTAATCAGACCAGGCCAGACCACTGCTAGCTCTGGTCCATGACTAGAGGGTTTAATCAGACCAGGCCAGACCACTGCTAGCTCTGGTCCAGGGCGAACGTGCACTACACCTTGGACCAGAGCTAACCGACTGCATGGGCCAGGTTTGCTGGTGGAATATTATTGTTTGTTACCAAGGTGCTGGTCTGCTATGGTAATCTATTTTGAGGTATAGGGTTTGACGCTGACAGCAACTGGACACTGTAGAGACACCAGCAGATTTCCAAAGTCAGGTTCATTTGATAACGGCATTGTTTGTGGTGGCTGGTGCTGGATTGGTTCATTGGTAATGGATGGTAATAAAACATACACATAGTTTGCAGTATTGAAAGCTGTCAGGGCATTTTGCACTATTATGAACATGCATCTTTCTGGTCATTTAATCGGGATAGCAGGTGGCCAAATGGCAACAAAAAACCGGCATTGCTGCTTTGGTGAAAAAAATGTCTGTTAGGAATAGTAGGCTATCAATCAATAAGATATCAATTACGTTGTTTTTTTTAAATTCATGTTTATGTTAATGCCTAATCAAATGGTGGCCTGTTGATTTTGATTGAACAGATCAAACAGAATGCTTTGACATGCGCAGGCATACCTATCTTAACAACACGTCCATGAATACCAACACATTTACTCCCCACTGTTGAAATATATTTGATTGTTCATTTGATCCTTTAGCACCGCATTAAGTGTTGCTAATGTGTCCTGTGTAGGCTAGTATAAAATAACTTACATTTATCTGTTATTGTCAGTTTCTCCTCAAGATCGTTGTATTCCATTTTTTCCATTCAAGCGATTGTCAGTCCCTTTCCAGTTGCAGTCATTCCTCAAATATATCGAAGAACAGGAGGGAAAAAAACTCTCTGTATACTCAGATCACCAACATGCTCTTCGTAAATCCAAGAGGGAACGGTAGGGGAATAAAATAATAGAACTAGACAGGAAAAACGGCCGATAAAAATCACGATGACAAGGAGTCGATGTACGTCTCTATAATTTACTTTTGAACTACAGACCCTGTCACTGTCAGATCATATTCTATGACAAATGAATATCAACAGAGTTGACCAACGAAAAAGTCCGAGCTCGGCAGACTTAATCGTAGCAATAGGACCGCTTGTCGAAGATCTGTGCCGGTCAGCAGCCGCCTGCCTCTCTGATTGACTGGACCATCTATCTTACCGGGGGTAAGCACAACCCGGTGCACCTACTCATCAAAATCTTTTAACCGACAAAATGTTACCAAATGTTAACCACGTCTCGATAATTGATTTACAGTTGCATTTTTGTATACTTGCAGTATATGGGTTTTTACGGGGGAAATGGGAGAATATATCGAGCTTGCATAACAATGATCCCCCTGTTAGAAATGGTTGCAGCCATCAGATATACACGCTGAACACTCAAAGCAACGTATCTATCCAAGGAGCCCACAGAAGTCTGCTAGAGCCATAATAACAGTTTAATGCAGCATTATAAACATGTCATTCATCAAAAGAGGGTTCTTAACATGATCTGGACCTGCATGTTTTCTCATTTGGGTTGCTCTTTATTTTTTATGTGAGGCAATCAATGGATGGAACGAATAGCCTCACGTGAATCATTTCTGTTTTAATTCATTCAGTCTGTAGTTTGACACTGTGACAAGGTCATTTATCCTGCAGGCAGAGGTTGGAGTCTGGTGTCTATTTTCCTAATAGGTAAGGCAGGGTGAGTGAGTGAGGCCTGAAACAGCCCTGTTACACAAAGACACAATACAAAGAGGGGAACTTCTACTGGATTCACTTACTTTTGCGACTATGTTTAGACCTCCTAAAGCACTCTGAAGAATAGCCTATTATACATTTTTGGATGGGATGGAAAATTACAGTACATCACATGACCAAAGTAAGTAATCATCAGTATTGTAACGCCATAATACAATGGCCTACTTCAATGTCTCCATTATAGATTGTTAGTCCAATGATATTTGCCCTATATTCTGAAAACAATCTCCCAGTGTGGTTTGGTCCCTTGTGTAAAAACTATTAGTCTGTATATGGAGGACTCATTCATTAAAAAAAATGTTTTTAAATAGTTCCAACCACTTGCCCTTTTACAACGCTTTTAATTCAAAATGAGGTCAATTACAGATGTTTCAAGATAATCTTCATAAAGTATGTCTCTGTACATCCATGTCTCATACAGTAATATAATAAATAATACTATATGTCATTTACCAGAGGCTTTTATCCAAAGCGACTCAGTCGTGCATGCATACATTTTACGTAGAGTGGCCCCAGCGTCATTGGTAGGATTTGTCTCTTATAAACTGTAAAGATTGATATTAACTGTTAGATGTACATGATGTATGGCAGTATTATAGTGTAAAATCATAAACCAGTACACGGGATTGCTATTACTAATAGTATAGAGATTCACCTTCTCTTCACCTTTGTAAAACATTCTGCATTTTGCATCAACACCATGCAGCAGTAGACTCTGCTAAACCACTGCAGATACATTATTCTGCTAAACCACTGCAGATACATTATTCTGCTAAACCACTGCAGATACATTATTCTGCTAAACCACTGCAGATACATTATTCTGCTAAACCACTGCAGATACATTATTCTGCTAAACCACTGCAGATACATTATTCTGCTAAACCACTGCAGATACATTCTTTTGCTAAACCACTGCAGATACATTATTCTGCTAAACCACTGCAGATACATTATTCTGCTAAACCACTGCAGATACATTATTCTGCTAAACCACTGCAGATACATTATTCTGCTAAACCACTGCAGATACATTATTATGCTAAACCCCTGCAGATACATTATTCTGCTAAACCCCTGCAGACTCGGAGAATAGGGACAGTTCATGTACCATGTCAGAGTGTTGAGGTGTTGAGACACAAATAAAAAATGCATGACCCACTTAGCGCAGTACAGCAATACAAATATTCCAGAAAATGTTTACAAGCTTGAGAATCGGAACTAAGGGCAACATCTCAACAAACTATCATGGTCTAAGCACACCAAGACAGTCGTGAAGAGGGCACGACAACACCTTTTCCCCCTCAGGAGACTGAAAAGATTTGGCATGGGTCCCCAGATCCTCAAAAAGTTCTACACCATCGAGAGCATCCCGACCGGTTACATCTGGTATGGCAACTGCTCGGCATCTGACTGTAAGGCGCTTCAGAGGGTAGAGCGTACGGCCCAATACATGACTGGGGCCAAGCTTCCTGCCGTCCAGGACCTATATACTCGGTGGTGTCAGAGGAAGGCCCAAAAAATTGTCAAAGACTCCAGTCACCCAAGTCATAGACTGTTCTCTCTGCTACTGCATGGCAAGCGGTACCAGAGCGCCAAGTCTAAGTCCAAAATGCTCCTTATCAGCTTCTACCCCCAAGCCATAAGACTGGTGAACAATTAATCAAACCCAACAATGCAGTAATCAATATCAATAATATCAATGAATTGTGTTCGGGGAGGATGTTTCTGATCCATCTACTGAGGACTAGCCATAGAAATATAATTACAAGAAAGGGCAAAGCCCATCAGACCGCAGCAATTTACTTTTGTAGTGATTACATTTCTATGGTACTGCCTCTCTCAAACCCATCAACAGCCTATCTTAAACCCAAGGCTAGCAGCACCGGCATCCATAATGGAATTGGTTTTATTAGTATGAATTAAACCACAGTGCCTGTGAGGGAGAAATACATGATTTAGTGGCGCAGTAATGAGCTTTTGAGAAGCAGCAAGGACTAGAAGTAGGGGCTGGGGGAATGGTCAGTCAATCACCCACGCCCATCCAAGATGAGGTAGGACCAGGCTCGATTGTTAAATAGTCTCTCTCTCCCTTACTCTCTCAATTCAATTCAAGGGGATTTATTGGCATGGGAAACATATGTTAACATTGCCAAAGCAAGTGAAGTAGATAATATACAAAAGGGAAAATAAATCAACATAAATATGGGTTGTATTTACAATGGTGTTTGTTCTTCACTGGTTGCTCTTTTCTTGTGGCAACAGGTCACACATCCTGCTGCTGTGATGGTACACTGTTGTATTTCACCCAGTAGATATGGGAGTTTATCAAAATTGGGTTTGTTTTCAAATTCTTTGTGGGTCTGTGTAATCTGAGGGAAATATGTGTCTCTAATATGGTCATACATTTGGCAGGAGGTTAGGAGTGCAGCTCAGTTTCCATCTCGTTTTGTGGGCAGTGTGCACATAGCCTGTCTTCTCTTGAGAACCAGGTCTGCCTACGGCGGCCTCTCTCAATAGCAAGGCTATGCTCACTGAGTCTGTACAGAGTCAAAGCTTTCCTTAAGTTTGGGTCAGTCACAGTGGTCAGATATTCTGCCACTGTGTACTCTCTGTTTAGGGCCAAAAAGCATTCTAGTTTGCTCTGTTTTTGTCAAGACTTCCGCCGAAGTTGTTCCCTCTCCTTGTTCGGGCGGTGTTTGGTGGTTGACGTCACCGACCTTCTAGCCATCACTGATGCATTTTTCATTTTCCATTGGTTTTGTCTTGTCTTCCTTCACACCTGGTTCCAATCCCATGAATTACATGTTGTGTATTTAACCCTCTGTTTCCCCTCATGTCCTTGTCGGTGATTGTTTATTGTAAGTGTTGTGTACGTCTGTACTGGTGTGGGTCGGGTTATGTTACCCATTGATTTTTATTATTATGTTTTCCGGTGGGTTTTGTAAATAAACTGCGCCGTTGGAAACAGTTATTTCTCTCCTGCGTCTGACTTCTCTGCTGCCAGTTAAACACCCTTACAGTTTTTTTTAAAATTATTTCCTATGTGTCAAGTAATTATCTTTTTGTTTTCTCATGATTTGGTTTGGGTCTAATTGTGTTACTATCCTGGGGCTCTGTGGGGTCTGTTTGTGTTTGTGAACAGCTTGCTTGAGGGACTCTTCTCCAGGTTCATCTCTCTGTAGGTGATGGCTTTGTTATGGAAGGTTTGGGAATCGCTTCCTTTTAGGTGGTTGTAGAATTTAACGTCTCTTTTCTGGATTTTGATAATTAGCGGGTATCATTCTAATTCTGCTCTGCATGCATTATTTGGTGTCTTTCTCTCTCTCTGTCTCTATCTCTCTCTCATACACTACAAGGCACTTATACATATGTACGGCCAGTTAAAACATTATGCGGTAGTGTTTTCAGGTTAATTAATACATTCCATAATTTCCTTCATTCTTCTCTTATTTATTGCTCCCTGAAAGTTCCTGTTTGAGAATACTGTATATTCATTGAATACTGTATATTCATAGAATACTGTATATTCATAGAATACTGTATACTCATAGAATACTGTATATTCATACTGTATATTCATAGAATACTGTATACTCATAGAATACTGTATATTCATAGAATACTGTATACTCATAGAATACTGTATATTCATACTGTATATTCATAGAATACTGTATATTCATAGAATACTGTATATATTCATAGAATACTGTATATTCATAGAATACTGTATATATTCATAGAATACTGTATATTCATAGAATACTGTATATTCATAGAATACTGTATATATTCATAGAATACTGTATATTCATACTGTATATTCATAGAATACTGTATATTCATAGAATACTGTATATTCATACTGTATACTCATAGAATACTGTATATTCATAGAATACTGTATACTCATAGAATACTGTATATTCATAGAATACTGTATACTCATAGAATACTGTATATTCATAGAATACTGTATACTCATAGAATACTGTATATTCATACTGTATATTCATAGAATACTGTATATTCATAGAATACTGTATATTCATAGAATACTGTATATATTCATAGAATACTGTATATTCATAGAATACTGTATATATTCATAGAATACTGTATATTCATACTGTATATTCATAGAATACTGTATATTCATAGAATACTGTATATTCATACTGTATATTCATAGAATACTGTATATTCATAGAATACTGTATATTCATACTGTATACTCATAGAATACTGTATATTCATAGAATACTGTATACTCATAGAATACTGTATATTCATAGAATACTGTATATTCATAGAATACTGTATACTCATAGAATACTGTATATTCATAGAATACTGTATATTCATACTGTATATTCATAGAATACTGTATATTCATAGAATACTGTATACTCATAGAATACTGTATATTCATAGAATACTGTATATATTCATAGAATACTGTATATTCATAGAATACTGTATATTCATAGAATACTGTATATTCAACAATGCAGTGCATTCAACCAGGCTCCAATTCATGTTTGTGCTGTCTTCAGTATGAAAATAGAATTGATAAGTCATGATTCCTGAGGACTTGTGTCCCCTGCTGATACAAACAGCCATTACGTAGCCAAATCTTCCTCAAATCATCCCATTTATGTTTAACAGCTATACAAAAGGAAGATGGATACATGAATGGGTTCTTTGTTGAGCTGATGATGATTTTAAGACACTGACGACGATGTTAAGTCACTGAGGATGATGTTACGTCACTGATGACCCTTTTAAGACACTGATGACTATGTTAAGACACTGATGACCATTTTAAGTCTCTGATGACCATGTTAAGACACTGATGACCATGTTAACCCACTAATGACGGTGTTAAGACACTGATGACCATGTTAACCCACTAATGACGGTGTTAAGTCACTGATGACCATGTTAAGACACTGATGACCATGTTAACCCACTAATGACGGTGTTAAGTCACTGATGACCATGTTAAGTCATTGATTACGATTTTAAGTCACTGATGACAATGTTAGGTCACAGATGACCATGTTAAGACACTTATGACCATGTCAAGTCATTGATGACCATGTTAAGGCACTTATGACCATGTTAAGTCATTGATGACCATGTTAAGTCATTGATAACCATGTTAAGTCACTGATGACGATGAAAGAATAACCATCCTACATGTAGGTTCCACTTGTGCTGAATCTCCATCCACTCATCTATCCCTCCAGTCGTCCACCTATCCATCATTTACCCCATCCATCCATCCATCCACCCATCCATCCAGGCTATTGCACATTCATAATTAAAGCACAGCTACCAAACTCAACCAATCAAAGCCTCTCACAATCCCATCAGGAGGCAAATCACAATTAACAATAAAACAGAGGTTGTAATTTTGTTAACCACATCGAAGCACTCTGAGATGGAATAAAATCATGTCTCCACGCTCCAGTTAGTATCTCTGGCACTTCTGAAACGTCTTATGCAAATCGCTATGAAATAATAGCACCATATTGTGCCCGTAATCCACTGATGTACTGCCAAGTCACAGATATAAGATTAGGTTGACACAATTAGCTCTACCATGAATATGACTGAAGATGCCCTCAGCCACCCCATCACATTAGCACCATTCTGTGGATACTCCAAATGATGAATCCCACAATACATCTCTCGTTCCTTTTGTTTTAGCTGATAACTATCAGTAACTTCAGAGCCAAATCTAATTAAAGTGATGAATTAAGGGATTATTGCTCTTTTTATTTTATAAAACCTCGTAAATGTACTTTCCTTCGTTTCAAGAAAGAACGGTTATTGGCTCATGCTGAATATGTATCATGCCTGTCGGTGCTCTCATGTTAATTTATTTATGTTTATTTATTGGCTAAGAAGTATCACAAAAGAGAGTGAGATTACAGATATCAGCGTTAAATTGTAATTAGGTTTAGGGTCAGTAAGGTGTCTCACTGCACACCTACTTACCATACAGTACCAGTACATGCGGATAGATCTCACAAGAATACGCAGACATTCCCAAATGCACACACTCACAACAAAAGGCTGTCTCAGCAAGGGCCCCTTTGAATGAACATGCTTATACTTGCCCAATTTGACTACAAGCTATAATGGAGCTCAGACAGCTCCGATAAAGCCAGAGGTATGTGTTCCAGTGTCTCCCTTTGGCACTTCAACTATAACACTAGTGGCTTCAGACAACAGCAGTTGGTTCAATAGTTTAAATGTCAGGAAATAAATCCACCTGAAATCAAGGTCAGTCAGAGTAGGTAATGCCTCCTCTCTTGAGACCCCCAGACCTCAAAGCTTCCTAAAGGTCTAAAACCTACTCTCCAAGTTTTTATTTTACAAGATTAATTTGTTTTCCTAAAAGTCTTTCAGACCAGTGGAAGACGAGAGGAGTAACAAAAGCAGGGAGCTCAGACAGAAGCCTTGTTTTGGGAGTGAAAGTCATATAAACTGTGGTTTGGTTTTACAGGGAGTGTTTTAGTGGACAGAATATTGAATTGTCTGAATATACAGCATCTGCAGCTGTTCTCCTCAGTCTCACCCCTTCATACAGACCCCCTACCAGTGTCCCACCCTTCATACAGACCCCCTAACCAGTGTCTCACCTCTTATACAGACCTCCTCCCCAGTGTCTCACCTCTTATACAGACCCCCTCCCTAGTGTCTCACCTCTTATACAGACCCCCTCCCCAGTGTCTCACCTCTTATACAGACCCCCTCCCCAGTGTCTCACTCCTAATACAGACCCCCTCCCCAGTGTCTCACCTCTTATACAGACCCCCTAACCAGTGTCTCACTCCTAATATAGATCCCTCCGCAGTCTCACCTCTTATACAGACCCCCTAACCAGTGTCTCACCTCTTATACAGACCCCCTCCCCAGTGTCTCACCTCTTATACAGACCCCATACCCAGTGTCTCACCCCTTATACAGACCCCATACCCAGTGTCTCACCCCTTATACAGACCGCCTAACCAGTGTCTCACCCCTTATACAGACCCCCTACCCAGTGTCTCACTCCTAATACAGACCGCCTCCCCAGTGTCTCACTCCTAATACAGACCGCCTAACCAGTGTCTCACTCCTAATACAGACCCCCTACCCAGTGTCTCACTCCTAATACAGACCCCCTCCCCAGTGTCTCACCTCTTATACAGACCCCCTAACCAGTGTCTCACTCCTAATACAGACCCCTCCGCAGTCTCACCCCTTATACAGACCCCATACCCAGTGTCTCACCCCTTATACAGACCCCCTACCCAGTGTCTCACTCCTAATACAGACCTCCTCCCCAGCGTCTCACTCCTAATACAGACCCCCTACCGAGTGTCTCACTCTTAATACAGACCCCCTACTCAGTGTCTCACCCCTAATACAGACCCCCTAACCAGTGTCTCATTCCTAATACAGACCTCCTCCCCAGTGTCTCACTCCTAATACAGACCCCCTCCCCAGTGTCTCACTATTAATACAGACCCCCTCCCCAGTGTCTCACTCCTAATACAGACCCCCTACCGAGTGTCTCACTCTTAATACAGACCCCCTCCCCAGTGTCTCACCCCTAATACAGACCCCCTCCCCAGTGTCTCACCCCTAATACAGACCCCCTCCCCAGTGTCTCACTCCTAATACAGACCCCCTCCCCAGTGTCTCACCCCTAATACAGACCCCCTCCCCAGTGTCTCACTCCTAATACAGACCCCCTCCCCAGTGTCCCACCCTTCATACAGATCTTATCCCCAGTGTCTCACCCCTAATACAGACCCCCTCCCCAGTGTCTCACCCCTAATACAGACCCCCTCCCCAGTGTCTCACTCCTAATACAGACCCCCTCCCCAGTGTCCCACCCCTCATACAGACCCCCTCCCCAGTGTCTCACCCCTAATACAGACCCCCTCCCCAGAGTACCGCCCTTTGTACAGACCCCCTCCCCAGTGTCCCACCCCTCAGCACGTCCCTAACAGTTGCTTTGGCTATGTGGTCTCGTGTGCCCAGCTGTTATTGGGGCGTACCGCTGACAGCACGAGGCCTAGCAGTTGTCAAGGACTACTGTACTATTACTGTGAATCCTCTCTACATTACTAGACAAAAAACATGTGTTTCTAAAGGATATATGGAAATACAATTACTGAATATATGGCTGCATCAAGTGAGTTGTATTTTTGTCTTTAGTCACAGTAAAACACATGCATACATGTAATGCATATAAAACCATTGTTCCGAACCTTCCTCACATGCAGACAGAGAAACAAGCTCCCATACCAAGCCACTCAACCGCAATAACATTTTACACGAAGTACACTGATAAATATGCTGTGTTGTGTGGAATATAAGTGTTGTGTGAACACGTGCAAAAAGACCCATAGAAAAGCAATGTGAGTGTCTTCGGGTGCTTCATGTAGGAATCCAGTTCTTGGAGTGATTGTATAAGAAAGACCACTTTGATAACATGTCTGGTTCATAGAAAACCAATGAACAGAAAAGACATGAAGTTCAATCAATATCCTCTTTACTGAGATGAAAGTTAAACATTAGAATATCAATAATAATAGTCAAAACATTGTATAAAACACAAATGTAATATGCTCATACGATATTATTGGTTACAAGCGGATAGGAAAAGTGTCCGTTCTAACTGTGTGGCTTGGGCTGTATCCCGAATAGCACCCTATTCCCTATATAGCGCACTACTACCACAGCCCTATGGACCCTGGTAAAAAAAAAAGTAGTGTACTACATAGGGAATAGGGTGCCATTTAGGACACAGTCTAGGAGGATCAATGATGCAGTACCTGGACCTGGAATTCCCTGGCTTCACACGCCCGGGGTCCATCGACTGGTCCCAGAAACAAACACAGCACTGGACATGAAGTGCTTGGCCGGGCCCCCGTACCTCACTACATCATCCTGCCCAGGGTCAGGCCTGTCTCCTCCTTGGACAGGGGTTAAAATGCATGGGAAACCATTTAAGACCAGAGAGGTGTTGTCATAGAAACTATTGCTAGTCCTGGATCCGTATTCATAAAGCAGAGTAGGAGTACTGACCTAAGGTCAGGTCCCGCCCCTGTCCATGCAGTCTTATTCGTTCTGATCTAAATGAAAAACTGATTCTAGATCAGCCCTCACCCTTATCAGATGTGTGGTTTGAATAGCCTTGAATACTGTACATTCAGTGCTTTCGGAAAGTATTCAGAACCCTTGACTTTTTCCAAATGTTGTTACGTTACAGACTTATTCTAAAATTGATTAAATAAATGTTTTTCCTCATCACTCTACACCCAATACCCCATAATGACAAAGTGAAAACAGGTTGTTAGAATAGTTTTTCTTGCAAATGGCTAAGGTGTATGTAAACTTGTGTATATACAGTTGAAGTCGGAAGTTTACATACACCTTAGCCAAATGCATTTAAACTCAGTTTTTTCACAATTCCTGACATTTAATCCTAGTAAAAATTCCCTGTCTTAGGTCAGTTAGGATCACCACTTTATTTTAAGAATGTGAAATGTGAGAATAATTGTAGAGAGAATGATTTAGTTCAGCTTTTATTTCTTTCATCACATTCCCAGTGGGTCAGAAGTTTACATACACTCAATTAGCATTGCCTATAAATTGGGTCAAACGTTTCGGGTAGCCTTCCACAAGCTTCCCACAATAAGTTGGGGGAATTTTGGCCCATTCCTCCTGACAGAGCTGGTGTAACTGAGTCAGGTTTGTAGGCCTCCTTGCTCGCACACACTTTTTCAGTTCTTCCCATTAATTTTCTATGGGATTGAGGTCAGGGCTTTGTGATGGCCACTCCAATACCTTGACTTTGTTGTCCTGAAGCCATTTTGCCACAACTTTGGAAGTATGCTTGGGGTCATTGTCCATTTGGAAGACCCATTTGCAACCAAGCTTTAACTTCCTGACTGATGTCTTGAGATTTTTCTTCAATATATCCACCAAATCTTTCTTCCTCGTGATGCCATCTATTTTGTTAAGTGCACCAGTCCCTCCTGCAGCAAAGCACCCACACAACAGGATACTGCCACCCCTGTGCTTCACGGTTGGGATGGTGTCCTTCGGCTTGCAAGCATCCCCCTCTTTCCTCCAAAGATAACGATGGTCATTATGGCCAAATAGTTGTATTTTTGTTTCACCAGACCAGAGGACATTTCTCCAAAAAGTATCATCTTTGTCCCCATGTGCAGTTGCAAACCGTAGTCTGGCTTTTTTATGGCGGTTTTGGAGTAGTGGCTGCTTCCTTCCTTCCTTCCTTCCTTTTCAGGTAATGTCGATATAGGACTCGTTTTACTGTGGATATAGATACTTTTGTACCGGTTTCCTCCAGCATCTTCACAAGGTCCTTTGCTGTTGTTCTGGGATTGATTTGCACTTTTCACACCAAAGTACGTTCATCCCTAGGAGACAGAATGCATCTCCTTCCTGAGCGGTATGGCGGCTGCGTGGTCCCATGGTGTTTATACATACGTACTATTGTTTGTACAGACGAACGTGGTACCATCAGGCATTTGGAAATTGCTCCCCAGGATGAACCAGACTTGTGGAGGTCTACAATTATTTTTTCTTGACTGATATCTTTTGATTTTCCCATGATGTCAAGCAAAGAGGCCCTGAGTTTGAAGGTAGGCCTTGAAATACATCAACAAATACACTTCCAATTGACTCAAATGATGTCAATTAGCCTATAAGAAGCTTCTAAAGCCATGGCATCATTTTCTGGAATTTTCCAAGCTGTTTAAAGGCACAGTCAACTTAGTGTATGTAAACTTCTGACCCACTGGAATTGTGATACAGTGAATTATAAGTGAAATAATCTGTCTGTAAACAATTGTTGGAAATATTACTTGTGTCATGCACAAAGTCGATGTCCTAACCGACTTGCCAAAACTATAGTTTGTTAACAAGAAATTTGTGGAGTGGTTGAAAAACGAGTTTTAATGACTCCAACCTAAGTGTATGTAAACTTCCAACTTCAACTGCATATATGTATATATGGGGGATACAACCATCCCAGCCCTGCAGATGTTGCTGCGAAGAGACAGAATCATTAGATCATTTGTTTTGGTACCAGCCATATGTAGCTTGTTTTTGGTCACAGGTCCATGAATGGATGAAGAATTGCAACATTTACCTGGAGCTAACTCTGCAGATAGCACTGCTGGGTGATTTAAAAAGTCATAGTCAATCCATCAATAATATATTAATACTGTTAGCAAAAATTTGTATCTTTATTTTACAATCTGTAGAAACTATGAGAATAGAAAGGTTCAGAATTTTTGTAAAACATCACAGCACAGTTGAAAATATATGGCAAATAGAAATCAAAACTGGATGGTGTTCAGAGATGTTTTATTTTTTTATTTAACCTTTATTTAACCTTTATTTAACTAGGCAAGTCAGTTAAGAACAAATTCTTATATACAATGACGTCTACCAGGGAACAGTGTGTTAACTGCCTTGTTCAGGGGGAGAACGACAGATTTTTACCTTGTCAGCTCGGGGATTTGATCCAGCAACCTTTCGGTTACTGGCCCAATGAACCACTAGGCTACCTGCCGCCCCAGAGATAGATGGGAGGGGTTGAGTGGAGCTGAAGTGTGGGACTAAAAATAACAAGATAACTCATGTAAAATATACTGTGTCCCTAAAATGTATATTGTAGGTATAAACTGGAAGTAGAAGCCTAAGTGTTGTTGTCCATTAGTTTAATCCAATTAAGGGAGGGGTGGTAGGGTTAGAGGAAAATAATAGATAATCATATATATATATTTACAAAAAACATATATGAGGATTGGAAATAATGCGGACAATTACATAGATGGAAGCCACAATATATCTGCAATATTAAAGCTGATCTACTCCGTAAAAAAAATAAAAAAATAAAAATAAAGATTGAGGTCGTGAGTAGGGTAGCATTAACATGTCTGACCTGGGATGCAAAGCCTCCTGTTCCTGAGGTCGTGAGTAGGGTAGCATTAACATGTCTGACCTGGGATGCAAAGCCTCCTGTTCCTGAGGTCGTGAGTAGGGTAGCATTAAAATGTCTGACCTGGGATGCAAAGCCTCCTGTTCCTTTCTTTGAGGACGGGCTGCTGATTTCAGCAGGCCTTTGAGAAATATGTGCCTGGCCCTGGGTTTTCATTCTGAAAACTAAATGTAAAAATCACATCTTACTTTGACAATTAATTGGTTGGTTCATGTATTAATTAGCTGGAGGGTAGATTGACTTATTGGTTGACATATCTACCTGACTGTCTTCTGAAAATAACCTCTTAGCTTGTGACAAGAACCCCTTCTTATCGACCTCATTGATGATCACCAGTGTTTGGTATTTGGTGGGTATTGATGAAATGTATTCTAGATGTTTGCCACCTAGATTAATGTAAAAAGCGATAGCAGAAGTCTGAGCATTTAGATTTACAAGGGATGCAAGGCAAAAAAAGGACACTTACTGTCATTCTCTGTGTATTTTTTCCCATCATTAGCTAAGAGACTTTCAACACAACTGGAGGGACAGGTGCCTGACATGTATTGCATCGCCTGAAAATCCCCAGCTGTGCTCAGGATACCAGTTCACACCATGTGAACTGATTGCCCCCCATCTATCTTCAGAGCTCGTGCTGCTAGGTGACCTAAACTGGGACATGCTTAACACCCCAGCCATCCTACAATCTAAGCTTGATGCCCTCAATCTCACACAAATTATCAATGAACCTACCAGGTACCACCCCAAAGCCATAAACATGGGCACCCTCATAGATATCATCCTAACCAACTTGCCCTCTAAATACACCTCTGCTGTTTTCAACCAAGATCTCAGCGATCACTGCCTCATTGCCTGCATCCGTAATGGGTCAGCGGTCAAACGACCTCCACTCATCACTGTCAAACGCTCCCTGAAACACTTCAGCGAGCAGGCCTTTCTAATCGACCTGGCCCGGATATCCTGGAAGGATATTGACCTCATCCCTTCAGTAGAGGATGCCTGGTTATTTTTTTTAAATGCCTTCCTCACCATCTTAAATAAGCATGACCCATTCAAGAAATTTAGAACCAGGAACAGATATAGCCCTTGGTTCTCTCCAGACCTGACTGCCCTTGACCAGCACAAAATCATCCTGTGGCGTTCTGCATTAGCATCGAACAGCCCCCGTGATATGCAACTTTTCAGGGAAGTTAGAAACCAATATACACAGGCAGTTACAAAAGCCAAGGCTAGCTTTTTCAAGCAGAAATTTGCTTCCTGCAACACAAACTCAAAAAGGTTCTGGGACACTGTAAAGTCCATGGAGAATAAGAACACCTCCTCCCAGCTGCCCACTGCACTGAGGATAGGAAACTCTGTCACCACCGATAAATCCAGTATAATTGAGATTTTCAATAAGCATTTTTCTACGGCTGGCCATGCTTTCCACCTGGCTACCCCTACCCCGGTCAACAGCACTGCACCCCCCACAGCAACTCGCCCAAGCCTTCCCCATTTCTCCTTCTCCCAAATCCAGTCAGCTGATGTTCTGAAAGAGCTGCAAAATCTGGACCCCTACAAATCAGCCGGGCTAGACAATCTGGACCCTTTCTTTCAAAAATTATTTGCCGAAATTGTTGCAAGCCCTATTACTAGCCTGTTCAACCTCTCTTTCGTGTCGTCTGAGATTCCCAAAGATTGGAAAGCAGCTGCGGTCATCTCCCTCTTCAAAGGGGGGGACACACTTGACCCAAACTGCTACAGACCTATATCTATCCTACCCTGCCTCTCTAAAGTCCTCGAAAGCCAAGTCAACAAAGAGATTACCAACCATTTCGAATCCCACCGTACCTTCACCGCTATGCAATCTGGTTTCAGAGCTGATCATGGGTACACCTCAGCCACACTCAAGGTCCTAAATGATATCTTAACCGCCATCGATAAGAAACAATACTGTGCAGCCGTATTCATTGACCTGGCCAAGGCTTTCGACTCTGTCAATCACCACATTCTCATCGGCAGACTCAACAGCCTTGGTTTCTCAAATGATTGCCTTGCCTGGTTCACCAACTACTTCTCTAATAGAGTTCAGTGTGTCAAATCGGAGGGCCTGTTGTCCGGGCCTCTGGCAGTCTCTATGGGGGTGCCACAGGGTTCAATTCTTGGGCAGACTCTTTTCTCTGTAAATATCAATGATGTCGTTCTTGCTGCAGGTGATTCTTTGATCCACCTCTACACAGACGACACCATTCTGTATTCTTCTGGCCCTTCTTTGGACACTGTGTTAACTACCCTCCAGACGAGCTTCAATGCCATACAACTCTCCTTCCATGGCCTCCAACTGCTCTTAAATACAAGTAAAACTAAATGCATGCTATTCAACCGATCGCTGCCTGCACCTGCCCGCCCATCCAGCATCACTACTCTGGACAGTTCTGACTTAGAATATGTGGACAACTACAAATACCTAGGTGTCTGGTTAGACTGTAAACTCTCCTTCCAGACTCACATCAAACATCTCCAATCCAAAGTTAAATCTAGAATTGGCTTCCTATTTCGCAACAAAGCATTTTTCACTCATGCTGCCAAACATACCCTCGTAAAACTGACCATCCTACCGATCCTCGACTTCGGCGATGTCATTTACAAAATAGCCTCCAATACCCTACTCAATAAATTGGATGCAGTCTATCACAGTGCCATCCGTTTTGTCACCAAAGCCCCATATACTACCCACCACTGCGACCTGTACGCTCTCGTTGGCTGGCCCTTGCTTCATACTCGTCACCAATCCCACTGGCTCCAGGTCACCTACAAGACCCTGCTAGGTAAAGTTCCCCCTTATCTCAGCTCGCTGGTCACCATAGCAGCACCCACCTGTAGCACGCGCTCCAGCAGGTATATCTCTCTGGTCACCCCCAAAGCCAATTCCTCCTTCGGCCGCCTCTCCTTCCAGTTCTCTGCTGCCAATGACTGGAGCAAACTACAAAAATCTCTAAAACTGGAAACACTTATCTCCCTCACTAGCTTTAAGCACCAGCTGTCAGAGCAGCTCACAGATTACTGCACCTGTACATAGCATGTCTATAATTTAGCCCAAACAACTACCTCTTCCCTACTGTATTTATTTATTTTGCTCCTTTGCACCCCATTATTTCTATTTCTACTTTGCACTTTCTTCCACTGCAAATCTACCATTCCAGTGTTTTACTTGCTATATTGTATTTACTTTGCCACTATGGCCTTTTTTGCCTTTAGCTCCCTTATCTCACCTCATTTGCTCACTTTGTATATAGACTTATTTTTCTACTGTATTATTGACTGTATGTTTGTTTTACTCCATGTGTAACTCTGTGTTGTTGTATGTGTCAAACTGCTTGCTTTATATTGGCCAGGTCACAATTGTAAATGAGAACTTGCTCTCAACTTGCCTACCTGATTAAATAATGGTGAAATAAATACATTTAAAAAAAATCTGTTTAGAAGGGAGGAGAGTTTGTAATGTCACCCGTGCTTGACTTGGACTGAAACAGGTACCTGTAATCATTTTGGGTGCCGGTACTGTTCATATTTACGTGCAGGAGCTTGAACTTCACAATACTTGTGTTGCTAATATTTTTATAAGAAATACAGGGGCTCAAGCAGTAGAACATGTGAGGTGCTGGTACCCAACTCAAGCAATGACTGCAACACCCTCATGCTGACTAAGTAGCAATTTGAATAGTAAATGTAGCCCGACTACGTTTACCAAATTCGCAAAGTAATCCTAGGATGCAACACATTCATTCATACCACACTGCAAAGTTACTGTAGCCAGAAACAAACTTCCGAGTGTGGATACAACGTTTCCGCATACGATCTGTTTCCATGACAACGAGTACTCGGTGAGAGCAGAGCGGCAGGAGAAGAAAAGGCATTTGGCTCGTTGCAAGACAAGCAAACGTACCCAGTCATCTAGCGCCCACGTGTGGTGAAAGTCCTTTCTTACCTATTTTACCTCATCGTTGAAGACGCGCAACTTGTTTCGTTTTTCGGAGATTCATCATGGCGATGCATACGAAGGCGACACCGCCACAGATTCCCGACACACGTCGGGAACTGTCGGAACTGGTCAAGAGGAAACAAGAACTTGCGGTAAGTTTATTAGCTGCTGTAGCTAGCTACGTTTCCGTATGAGTCAATATTTTGCTACATGCGTATTTGCTGCATCTTATGTTTAAGTTGCAAGGTAGCTTGCTAGTTAACTAGGCCGCGCTAGCTAAGCTAGCTAAGCTACTACGACTAGGCCTCGGCTCTCTACTGCCGGTAAATATTTGTTTCTCGCTGACAAGATACGTTAGCTAACGTTACCACACAAATGAAAAATTATAAAATAGTATGTGCTTTTATTCAGCGTCATACATCCATATGTATTGCATTTTTACTAGATATATCAATGTTTATGTACAATGTCGTTGGAGTTAGGTAGTAACTTTCTTTGCCCACAAGGTGCAGTCAAACCCTACTATGTTAATGCCCACATCACCATGGGCATGGCTGTGGTACTGTCTCTGGCTATATAGTAATTACACTTTCTGTCAGCTTCATACATTTGAAATGCAGTCTAATGCCTTTTACATACTTTCCACAGGAGACATTGGTGAACTTGGAAAGACAGATCTATGCATTTGAGGGCAGCTACTTAGAAGACACCCAGATGTATGGGAATATCATTAGAGGATGGGACAGATACCTCACCAACCAAAAGTAAGCAAGACATGGGCCATGGCTATTCAGATATAGTGTTGATATTGAATCATCTTGCCTGTGTTTATGATCTATTTACTCTGTTTTGTATTGTTCTGTCAGAAATTCTAACAGCAAGACAGACAGAAGAAACAGAAAGTTCAAGGAGGCAGAGCGTCTGTTCAGCAAGTCTTCAGTCACTTCTGTAGCAGTGAGTGCTTCACTCTATTTTCTGCCTGTCCTCAGTGTTTTCCTAGGCCATTTATGCTCTCAGTATTGTCCTAGGAGGCCATCGGTCCTCTCAGTATTGTCCTAGGAGGCCATCGGTCCTCTCAGTATTTTCCTAGGAGGCCATCGGTCCTCTCAGTATTTTCCTAGGAGGCCATCGGTCCTCTCAGTATTTTCCTAGGAGGCCATCGGTCCTCTCAGTATTGTCCTAGGAGGCCATCGGTCCTCTCAGTATTGTCCTAGGAGGCCATCGGTCCTCTCAGTATTGTCCTAGGAGGCCATCGGTCCTCTCGGTATTGTCCTAGGAGGCCATCGGTCCTCTCGGTATTGTCCTAGGAGGCCATCGGTCCTCTCGGTATTGTCCTAGGAGGCCATCGGTCCTCTCGGTATTGTCCTAGGAGGCCATCGGTCCTCTCGGTATTGTCCTAGGAGGCCATCGGTCCTCTCGGTATTGTCCTAGGAGGCCATCGGTCCTCTCGGTATTGTCCTAGGAGGCCATCGGTCCTCTCAGTATTGTCCTAGGAGGCCATCGGTCCTCTCAGTATTGTCCTAGGAGGCCATCTATGATTGTAATAACGTGTAAATGCTGACCAACTTTTTGTCTTTGTTGAACAGGCTGTCTGTGCACTTGGCGGGATACCAGATCACATGAATGAAAAGCGTAAGTATATGGCTCAGCCATCTCAAATGGATAAACTTTTGTTTGCCACAGTGCTAACTGAATGTAGCCTACTGGTATGTGAGGGAGTTGAGCTCCAAGGTGGCATGCCGCTTTCCTGTTGCCTGGCCCTTCAGGTGAGCCCGGCAGTGGGACAGAGAGCGACACATCCCCAGACCTCCAGAACCAGGAGAACGAGCCCAGTCAGGAGGACACGGAGGACGCAGACGGGGCCTTGCAGGACCTCAAACCCCAGAAGGCTACCTCGTCCTCCTCCGGAAGCCACCACGGGAGCCACAAGAAAAGGAAGAACAAAAACAGACACAGGTACTCGACCCTAAACGCAGTTGCTGGTCTAAACTAACTCCCAGGGCACGTTCAGCAGAACACAACGTTGTGGAACGTTCGGATAGAAATATGCATTGTAGAACAAACGTGCCCTTCTGACATGTAGAATATGGAATCAAAGTGGGTCTATTAACGTCATTTCTATCTGCAATCGTTGGCTACTGAACATGGCCCTGCTATCAAGTCTGAAATATGTGCAAGTGTATCTCTCTTGCGCGCAAGGTAACTTTCTTAAAAAGTTGTCTGGGAGGGTCAGATTGATTGGCTGTACTACTGTATAAACGTCAGTTTGATTGGCTGTACTACTGTATAAACATCAGGAGGGTCTGTTTGATTGGCTGTACTACTGTATAAACATCAGGAGGGTCTGTTTGATTGGCTGTACTACTGTATAAACATCAGGAGGGTCTGTTTGATTGGCTGTACTACTGGTTTATAGCAAGTGGCTTAGTCTGTTTGTATTGGAGCTGGAATGTGAGGAGTAGTAAGAAACAATGGCAACTTTTCCAGCTGTATTAACTCATCACACCAGTTCCTAGCCACATTGTGTTATGTTGTATGTAGACTAATAAAACCACCATATATTTTTAGACAAAATCATCTCAATAACTTAAATGAAAAGACAAAATATTGTGTTAGCTAGTTCAATTATTAACAAGCCTGTATTTTCCAGATACAAAAGCATCCCTTTAGAGTGAGTCAGGCTGGTGTAGTAATTACTACTGCTCTCTACTTCCTCTAATGCTGCCCCAGCCCTTCTGCCATGTTTCATTATGACTTTGAGTAAGTCTCAAATTTTACTTCCTGCTTCCTGTGGTGATGCATCCAGCCCCCTGTCTGTGTCCCAAATGGCACCCTATTCACTATATAGTGCACTGCATTTGACCAGAGCTCTTTTGACCCATAGGGCTCTGGTCAAAGTAGTGCCCCGTGTCAGGAATAGGGTGCCATGTTGGGGACTTACCCCTGCCTTCTCTGACCACATCCTGACGTTCCCACTCTCTCTCTCCCTCAGCTCTCTATCTGCTTCTGTCACAGTTAATGTGGCATCATAGCAAATCTATCATTACTACATGTCCAAATCTTTGGTTCTATCCCAAATGGCATCCTATTCTCTATTTAGTGCACTACTTTTGACCAGGGCCCATATAGGAAATAGGGTGCCATTTTGGGGACGCACCCTTCATTTCTCAAATAATGCATTGTATCTAATAAAGTATTAGCACCTAGCTTCTGTAGACTCAACGCTTGATTCTGTAGTGTTTTGAGTCATAGGGGCATAAACACTACTTCTTTAGAAGCACAATTTATTTCTTGACCCTGGTTTCATTCCATAAAGGTCCCTTAATCCAGTTATGAAAAAGTCTGCTCTTCCTGCCAAAATGAGATGGGGAGCTCACAGGTTGAGTAAAAACCCACATCTTTCAGCACATCCCAGGCTTTCATATGGTTCTTTAGTTGTCTCCTTGTGTGTTGCTTGGTCTCTTAGTTTGAGTAACTGTAGTGGTGCTTGTTGTCTCCATGGTTACTCGTGTTGTATTTAGTGAAACCTGAAAGACCTGTCGTAACTCTTGCTTCTTTTGTTTTTAGATTCGACATGAAGGTGAACAAAAAACCAAGAGCGGTAAGCTATTGGAATGTTATGTTGTCTTGAGCTTCCAATTAAGCAATATGTGATTTAGAAATATTTAAAAGTTCTGTTTTTAATTCTGTTGTCGACGTTATCGTTGTTCCTCAGGACTATTCAACTTGATGATGAATGGGGGTGTTAAGCACTTCAGACCAGAACTGGCCACACAGGAGAAGTCTACAGTGAAGCAGAGAGTCACTTCTCTGGGCTTTGTGAACTTTATATGCCTTATGTTAACTGACTTGGTTTCTGCTTTGTGTATACTGCATGAACTGTTGCCCCTCCCACCTGCTCCTGGAAATATTTGTTTCATGATTTTCCTGCAGAAAAGTACAAGGTGTGTTATTGCATGTTACTCAATACCCAGCTGGGGTTATTGTATAGTGTGGAACATTCTATATTTATCATGTAACTTCACATTACTGCTCTTCTTGTGACAAAAATAATCATTATTTTTTTTGTCCTTGTGTAGTTTTGTAGCTCTAGAATATCCCAGCTTCTGTTTATTTTATTTTATTTTGAGATTTGTTTAGCATAAAATTGTAATAAAACATTGAAATGATAAATATCACTATATATAGTTGTTTATGGTAAAAATCTAAATTTGTGAATGTCTAGCCCACCAGAAGCATTGAAAATGACTTGCTGTTAATCAAAATGTAATCTCCGTCTTTACTCTGCACTCTTCAGTAATCATATAGCAGGGAAATCAACAGGGAAGCGAGTTTATGACCAACATCTGTGTCTGACAGCATCTACTGCCTGGTTTTATTGTGGCTTCTTCATGGCCCTGTTACCTGCCAAGGTGCTCAGATGAGGCCCTCTCTCTAGTCCACCAGCTTATTGGCTGAGTCTCAAATAGCTCCCTATTCCATTTATAATGCACTACGTTTGACTGGTGAAGTTTCAGTGAGATCATGGAAATTGTTTTTAGTACTGTGTTCACCTTCAAACAGCTTTATTCTGACTCCCCCAAGTACGATTAAAATAACTCTGTTTACACACAAAGATATGAAGTCATTATGGCATTCCTATGGTGGCAATTTCAGAGATTTGAGTTTGATTTTTGAACAGTGGCAGTTAAAGTGAACCAGGGGGCAACAGGATGACAACACATGACCCATGCCACGTTGTGGAGCAGTGAACTATATGTAGTTTAACTAGTAATTGAACTACATTTTACAGTAGTTTGGTGGTACTTGAACTAAATTCAAATCTTGGTAGTGTTTTCAGTAGTTAACTTTTTTTGTTGTGTAGCTAACATCACTGAGATACAGGTCTAACATCACTGATACAGGCCTAACATGATACAATCCTTTATTTTTCGGCATCATACCTGCCTAATTCTCACTTGAAACATTGTTTTTGTGTTTAATTGGCTAAATTACACATTCTGTTAACATTTGACCCTAGTGTGATCTGTTCTTGGAATTTGTAGTCTGACATTTTAAGATTTAGATATGATACTTTTTCATGAAGTAGTTTGGATGTAGTGAACTACTTTTTCAAAGCAACTTTAAGTAAACAACATTTTTCTTAAGGTTAGCTTTAGCGTAGCTTAAAGTCTGCCAGTGAGATGTAAATGTTAGCTTGGAAATCTATATTTTAAGAGTAGCTTCTCCAACACTGGTCCCATGCTATTTCTAGAATGTTCCCTGTGTGCGACCAGTACTGATCAGGTGTGTAGTATTGAAATAGTTTGGTGAATACAGACAAAGTTGTCATTTTGATCATCCAGATAACAATATAGTATTATGTCTATTTAAAGTAGATATGCTTATTAGTGAATACTTTATTGTCAGTATGCAATACAACATTCCTTCACTAGGTAGTGCTACTTCACAATGTGTATTTGACAGTACTCAAAAGCATTGCCTTAAATGTCTCAACCACAGGCTTTCCCGTATCATAAACAAAGTCCTAACCCGGTCCCACAGTGTGACTACTAGGACTATGAGTCATAAGTGGGTTGTTAAATCTGCCATCAATCTATCAAATGCATGGTTTATGCTGTTCTTTAATTCTCTGTAAGGCCAAAGATCCTCAGATGAATAGGGTGTTTGTCCTCCAAACCTGTATTCTGCCATGCCAACAGTATGATGTCCCCAAGGCACACTTAAAGACCTTTACGACCAGGGCTTTTGGGCTTGGCTCATGGATATCTGTGTACATCCCAAATAGCACCCTATTTAGTACACTACTATAGCTCCCTATTTAGAGCACTACATTTGATTAGGACACATAGGGCTCTGGTTACAAGTAGTGCACTATATAGGGAATAGGGTGCCATTTGGGATACACATGTATCTCTTCAGTATTTAGAAGAGGTCGTCCTCTTTAAAAATCACACATCTCTCAGTTCTGTTATGGTCATGGGCAGTACAGCAAAGGTTAGTCAGAACACTGACCTATTAATGATGTAGTGACTTTTACGTTAGCCTACAGACCATGCGTGTCCCAATGGCACCCTATAACCTAAATATAGTGTACTACTTTTGACCAAAGCACTATTGGCCCTGGTCAAAAGCTGTGCACTATATAGGAGATAGGATGCAAACTGAATGGTTCCAAGCATCATCTCACTGGTGAAACCCAGGCAAAGCCAAACTTCTGACAAGCAAGATGGAGAGGCTGTCTGGAATTACTCAATCCCTGTTTCACGCTGTTCTCCTGCCACACATTTTACAGTCACATTTCATTTGGAATGTACTATAGAATTAGATTTTATTTGTCCTCTCGTTGATGCTACTTTCCACAGTCAGGCCTACCACTCCTCTTGGATTTGGGTGTTGTTGATG
Organism: Salmo trutta; assembly: GCF_901001165.1. NCBI lineage: Eukaryota > Metazoa > Chordata > Actinopteri > Salmoniformes > Salmonidae > Salmo > Salmo trutta. Next base: position 35,777,031 of record NC_042990.1, on the reverse strand, counting down.
TGTGGGGGGATTTACGTAATAAGGATTTGGGGTTTTCTCTAACAAACTGTATCCTCTAGCTTTTACCCCAATCATAATCACTCATAAAGAATAATGTTGCATTTCAAGTGACGTACTTCTTTCCATTCTCTACTAAACCAGTCTCCCCTCCCTGTCTCTTCCCACGTCTGTTGCCATGGAGTCTGACATGAGCAGCAGTCGTGTCATATGTAGGTACAAAAGTTATTCAGTTCTACTGTAGCAATATGATCTGGCAGCTGTTTACTATAGCAATATGATCTGGCGGCTGTTTACTGTAGCAATATGATCTGGCGGCTGTTTACTGTAGCAATATGATCTGGCGGCTGTTTACTGTAGCAATATGATCTGGCGGCTGTTTACTGTAGCAATATGATCTGGCGGCTGTTTACTGTAGCAATATGATCTGGCGGCTGTTTACTGTAGCAATATGATCTGGCGGCTGTTTACTGTAGCAATATGATCTGGCGGCTGTTTACTGTAGCAATATGATCTGGCGGCTGTTTACTATAGCAATATGATCTGGCGGCTGTTTACTGTAGCAATATGATCTGGCGGCTGTTTACTGTAGCAATATGATCTGGCAGCTGTTTACTGTAGCAATATGATCTGGCAGCTGTTTACTGTAGCAATATGATCTGGCAGCTGTTTACTGTAGCAATATGATCTGGCAGCTGTTTACTGTAGCAATATGATCTGGCAGCTGTTTACTATAGCAATATGATCTGGCAGCTGTTTACTGTAGCAATATGATCTGGCAGCTGTTTACTGTAGCAATATGATCTGGCAGCTGTTTACTATAGCAATATGATCTGGCAGCTGTTTACTGTAGCAATATGATCTGGCAGCTGTTTACTATAGCAATATGATCTGGCGGCTGTTTACTGTAGCAATATGATCTGGCGGCTGTTTACTATAGCAATATGATCTGGCGGCTGTTTACTATAGCAATATGATCTGGCAGCTGTTTACTATAGCAATATGATCTGGCGGCTGTTTACTGTAGCAATATGATCTGGCGGCTGTTTACTGTAGCAATATGATCTGGTTGCTGTTTACTGTAGCAATATGATCTGGCGGCTGTTTACTGTAGCAATATGATCTGGCGGCTGTTTACTGTAGCAATATGATCTGGCGGCTGTTTACTGTAGCAATATGATCTGGCGGCTGTTTACTGTAGCAATATGATCTGGCGGCTGTTTACTATAGCAATATGATCTGGCGGCTGTTTACTGTAGCAATATGATCTGGCGGCTGTTTACTGTAGCAATATGATCTGGCAGCTGTTTACTGTAGCAATATGATCTGGCAGCTGTTTACTGTAGCAATATGATCTGGCAGCTGTTTACTGTAGCAATATGATCTGGCAGCTGTTTACTGTAGCAATATGATCTGGCAGCTGTTTACTATAGCAATATGATCTGGCAGCTGTTTACTGTAGCAATATGATCTGGCAGCTGTTTACTGTAGCAATATGATCTGGCAGCTGTTTACTATAGCAATATGATCTGGCAGCTGTTTACTGTAGCAATATGATCTGGCAGCTGTTTACTATAGCAATATGATCTGGCGGCTGTTTACTGTAGCAATATGATCTGGCGGCTGTTTACTATAGCAATATGATCTGGCGGCTGTTTACTATAGCAATATGATCTGGCAGCTGTTTACTATAGCAATATGATCTGGCGGCTGTTTACTGTAGCAATATGATCTGGCGGCTGTTTACTGTAGCAATATGATCTGGTTGCTGTTTAATGTAGCAATATGATCTGGCGGCTGTTTACTGTAGCAATATGATCTGGCAGCTGTTTACTGTAGCAATATGATCTGGCGGCTGTTTACTGTAGCGATATGATCTGGCGGCTGTTTACTGTAGCAATATGATCTGGCAGCTGTTTACTGTAGCGATATGATCTGGCAGCTGTTTACTATAGCAATATGATCTGGCAGCTGTCTACTGTAGCAATATGATCTGGCAGCTGTTTACTATAGCAATATGATCTGGCAGCTGTTTACTGTAGCAATATGATCTGGCTGCTGTTTAATGTAGCAATATGATCTGGCGGCTGTTTACTGTAACAATATGATCTGGCGGCTGTTTACTGTAGCAATATGATCTGGCGGCTGTTTACTGTAACAATATGATCTGGCAGCTGTTTACTATAGCAATATGATCTGGCGGCTGTTTACTGTAGCAATATGATCTGGCGGCTGTTTACTGTAGCAATATGATCTGGCAGCTGTTTACTGTAGCAATATGATCTGGCAGCTGTTTACTGTAGCAATATGATCTGGCAGCTGTTTACTGTAGCAATATGATCTGGCGGCTGTTTACTGTAACAATATGATCTGGCGGCTGTTTACTGTAGCAATATGATCTGGCGGCTGTTTACTGTAGCGATATGATCTGGCAGCTGTTTACTGTAGCAATATGATCTGGCAGCTGTTTACTATAGCAATATGATCTGGCAGCTGTCTACTGTAGCAATATGATCTGGCGGCTGTTTACTATAGCAATATGATCTGGCAGCTGTTTACTGTAGCAATATGATCTGGCTGCTGTTTACTGTAGCAATATGATCTGGCTTCTGTTTAATGTAGCAATATGATCTGGCGGCTGTTTACTGTAGCAATATGATCTGGCGGCTGTTTACTGTAGCAATATGATCTGGCGGCTGTTTACTGTAGCAATATGATCTGGCAGCTGTCTACTGTAGCAATATGATCTGGCGGCTGTCTACTATAGCAATATGATCTGGCGGCTGTTTACTATAGCAATATGATCTGGCGGCTGTTTACTGTTACAATATGATCTGGCGGCTGTTTACTGTAGCAATATGATCTGGCGGCTGTTTACTGTAGCAATATGATCTGGCGGCTGTTTACTGTAGCAATATGATCTGGCGGCTGTTTACTGTAGCAATATGATCTGGCGGCTGTTTACTGCTCCATAAAAAAAAAAATCTTATCTGATCAATGGATTGTGTAAATCAGCTAGAAAAATACACATGTACTACAGGTTCAGGGACAATTGTATTTTGATTCCAGACAGTTCAGGAAATTCATGAACTGAAGAATCCTGATGGAAATTCTGGGACTGAAAGTTTCCTGGAACGACTGAGTTCCTCCAAATGGCACTAAGTTGTATAATTGGTTCTAGCGTACTCTCCCATGACAAACTTAACATAAGTGTTAGCCAAATGAAGTAGCTGGCCAGCATGCACTTGAGATTTGATTCTGTGTTGTGAGGTTAATTCCAGTAGCCTACAGCATATTGTGCTGTATCCTGTTATAGACCCAGTGTATCATGTTAGGCCTGTATCAGTGATGTTAGACCTGTATCTCAGTGATGTGAGGCCTGTATCTCAGTGATGTGAGGCCTGTATCTCAGTGATGTGAGGCCTGTATCTCAGTGATGTTAGGCCTGTATCTCAGTGATGTGAGGCCTGTATCAGTGATGTTAGGACTGTATCTCAGTGATGTGAGGCCTGTATCAGTGATGTTAGGACTGTATCTCAGTGATGTGAGGCCTGTATCTCAGTGATGTGAGGCCTGTATCAGTGATGTTAGGCCTGTATCTCAGTGATGTGAGGCCTGTATCTCAGTGATGTGAGGCCTGTATCAGTGATGTTAGGCCTGTATCTCAGTGATGTGAGGCCTGTATCTCAGTGATGTGAGGCCTGTATCAGTGATGTTAGGCCTGTATCTCAGTGATGTGAGGCCTGTATCTCAGTGATGTGAGGCCTGTATCTCAGTGATGTGAGGCCTGTATCTCAGTGATGTGAGGCCTGTATCTCAGTGATGTGAGGCCTGTATCAGTGATGTTAGGCCTGTATCTCAGTGATGTTAGGCCTGTATCTCAGTGATGTGAGGCCTGTATCTCAGTGATGTTAGGCCTGTATCTCGGTGATGTTAGGCCTGTATCTCAGTGATGTTAGGCCTGTATCTCAGTGATGTTAGGCCTGTATCTCAGTGATGTTAGACCTGTATCTCAGTGATGTGAGGCCTGTATCAGTGATGTTAGGCCTGTATCTCAGTGATGTGAGGCCTGTATCTCAGTGATGTGAGGCCTGTATCTCAGTGATGTTAGGCCTGTATCAGTGATGTTAGGCCTGTATCTCAGTGATGTGAGGCCTGTATCAGTGATGTGAGGCCTGTATCTCGGTGATGTGAGGCCTGTATCTCAGTGATGTGAGGCCTGTATCTCAGTGATGTTAGGCCTGTATCTCTGTGATGTGAGGCCTGTATCTCTGTGATGTGAGGCCTGTATCTCTGTGATGTGAGGCCTGTATCTCAGTGATGTGAGGCCTGTATCTCAGTGATGTTAGGCCTGTATCTCAGTGATGTGAGGCCTGTATCTCAGTGATGTGAGGCCTGTATCTCAGTGATGTTAGGCCTGTATCTCAGTGATGTGAGGCCTGTATCTCAGTGATGTTAGGCCTGTATCTCAGTGATGTGAGGCCTGTATCAGTGATGTTAGGCCTGTATCTCAGTGATGTTAGACCTGTATCTCAGTGATGTGAGGCCTGTAGCTCAGTGATGTTAGGCCTGTATCTCAGTGATGTTAGGCCTGTATCAGTGATGTTAGGCCTGTATCTCAGTGATGTTCGACCTGTATCTCAGTGATGTGAGGCCTGTATCTCAGTGATGTGAGGCCTGTATCTCAGTGATGTTAGGCCTGTATCTCAGTGATGTGAGGCCTGTATCTCAGTGATGTGAGGCCTGTATCTCAGTGATGTGAGGCCTGTATCAGTGATGTGAGGCCTGTATCTCAGTGATGTGAGGCCTGTATCTCAGTGATGTGAGGCCTGTAATCTCAGTGATGTGAGGCCTGTATCTCAGTGATGTGAGGCCTGTATCTCAGTGATGTTAGGCCTGTATCTCAGTGATGTGAGGCCTGTATCTCAGTGATGTTAGGCCTGTATCTCAGTGATGTGAGGCCTGTATCTCAGTGATGTTAGGCCTGTATCTCAGTGATGTGAGGCCTGTATCTCAGTGATGTGAGGCCTGTATCTCAGTGATGTTAGGCCTGTATCAGTGATGTTAGGCCTGTATCTCAGTGATGTTAGACCTGTATCTCAGTGATGTTAGGCCTGTATCTCAGTGATGTGAGGCCTGTATCAGTGATGTGAGGCCTGTATCTCGGTGATGTGAGGCCTGTATCAGTGATGTTAGGACTGTATCTCAGTGATGTGAGGCCTGTATCTCAGTGATGTGAGGCCTGTATCTCAGTGATGTTAGACCTGTATCTCAGTGATGTTAGGCCTGTATCTCAGTGATGTTAGGCCTGTATCTCAGTGATGTGATGGCCTGTGGGTGGTGATTTGTTTTGCAGCTGCCACCAGCAGAACTCTGTTGACTAGACATGCGTCCCAAATGGCACCCTATTTCCTATACATTCCCTATAAAGTAGTGCCGTAAATAGGGAATAGGGAGCCATTTGGGATGCATGGTAGTTTTCAATGGGGCCTGTTCACTGCATTAGTCCCCAGTCCCAGATCTGATGCACAGATCTCAGTGGGTAGTGTGGCCTGGCTGATAGCCCTCGTGGGATCAAACAGGGTCAGCCGTATTCCAGAAGTCATGGGAAAAGCTACATATAAAAACAACAGTGCCCTTGATTTCATAGATTGTCGATCTAAATCAGATAGGCTTTTGTTGAGGCTTTTGTGTCGCAGTTGGTGTTTCTAATATGGGTCCAAATGGATTATGGGAACAAAACAAATCTGTTTTGAATGAGAGTTGCATGATCTATTACACTGTTACGATCCACTGCTAAGACACCTGCGAATGATGCCATGCGTACATATGGCTGGGACTATACAACGCGCCTCAGATTGAATCCCTACCTAAATCCTGATTATCAGTCCCACCCCAATTCTTCACCGATGTGTACACACTGCATTGATCTGGGTGCTGATACTGGTCTGCTGGTCCCAGAGGGTGGATCCTCAAGCACATGCCCTTGTGACTTCATAGGTTATAGCCCCTCACTTACTGTGAACCATAGTTTTTAATTTACTACAGACACACAGCTGTCAATCCTGTTATTAATGTGTGAACAGTGTTGTGTTTTGCTATTGACCCCAGTGACCAACAGATCTCTTTTTAAAGAGATTATCCGGTACCTTTGTACTGTGCATTCGGAAAGTATTCAGACCCCTTGACTTTTATTTTTTTACTCAAATATGACAGTTACATAAGTATTCAGACTCTTTACTCAGTACTTTGTTGAAGCACTTTTGGCATCGATTACAGCCTCGAGTCATCTTCTTGGGTATGACGCTACAAGCTTGGAACACCTGTATTTGGGCAGTTTCTCCCATTCTTCTCTGCAGATCCTCTCAAGCTCTGTCAGGTTGGATGGGGAGTGTTGCTGGACAGCTATTTTCAAGTCTCTCCAGTGATGTTCGATCGGGTTCAAGTCCGGGCTCTGGTTGGGCCACTCAAGGACATTCAGAAATGTCCCGAAGCCACTCCTGCGTTGTCTTAGCTGTGTGCTTAGGATCATTGTCCTGTTGGAAGGTGAACCTTCGCCCCCAGTCTGAGGTCCTGAGCGCCCTGGAGAATGTTTTAATCAAGGATCTCTCTGTACTTTGCGCCATTCATCTTTCCCTCAAGCCTGACTAGTCTCCCAGTCCCTGCCACTGAAAAACATCCCCACAGCATGATGCTGCCACCACCATGCTTCACCGTAGGGATGGTGCAAGGTTTCCTCCAGACGTGATGCTTGGCATTCAGGCAAAATAGTTCAATCTTGGTTTCATCAGACCAGAGAATCTTGGTCAGAGTCCTTTAGGTGCCTTTTGGCAAACTCCAAGAGGGATGTCATGTGCCTTTTACTGAGGAGTGGCATCCGTCTGGCCACTCTACCATAAAGGCCTGATTGGTGGAGTGCTGCAGAAATGGTTTGCCTTCTGGAAGGACACCTCCCTGACCAAGGCCCTTCTCCCCCAATTGCCCAGTTTGGCTGGGCAGCTTGCTGTAGGAAGAGTCTTGGTTGTTCCAAACTTCTTCCATTTAAGAATGATGGAGGCCACCGAGTTCTTGGGGACCGTTAATGCTGCAGACATTTTTGCCTCGACACAATCCTGTCTCGGAGCTCTACGGACAATTCCTTCGACCTCATGGCTTGGTTTTTGCTCTGACATGCACTGTCATCTGTGGAACCTTATATAGACAGGTGTGTGCCTTTCCAAGTAATGTCCAGTCAATTGAATTTACCACAGGTGAACTCCAATCAAGTTGTAGAAACATCTCAAGGATGATCCATGGAAACAGAATGCACCTGAGCTCAATTTCAAGTCTCATAGCAAAGTGTCTGAATACTTATATAAATAAGGTATTTCTGTTTTATATTTTTAATACATTTGCAAAAATGGAAAAAAAAAACCTGTTTTCAGTTTGTCATTATGGGGTATTGTATGTAGATTGATGAGGAACATTTAAAAGAAAAAAAAACTTTAGAATAAGGCTGTAACATACATAACAAAAGGTGGAAGGGGTCCGAATACTTTACGAATGCGCTGTATGTGCAGATATGTGCACCACGTCATCGCTTTCTCTCTCTGCTGTGCTGTGGGTGCATCATGTGCATCTTGCTAGCTGTCACTCATATGGCAACGGGCTGAAGCTCATTGGTTGAACTTAAATTGCTAGGGGGCTGGCCCAAGTGGGGAAACATTTAGGGGAAATGGCACAGCACATCTTCCATAAAAACTGTAGCTTTCATACTAGGGATTTTGTGGCTAATAAAAGTTAGACAGTACTTCTGTTCATAGATTATGCATGTATGAACTACACATTGACACATCCAGCCCACAGCAGGAGGTTTAAATAGTCGCCAGCATGTCTTTAACTGTTCTCTGTGTAGTCTTCTAAGGTACAAATGGAGAGTATGGGCTTTTCCATAGTGCCTTACAGTTTCCATAATGCCAAGGCTTTAGCAAGTAACTTATTTTGTGATAGAAATCCAAAACAATGGGCGCAAATATAGAGCCTGTTATGGAGTTTGAGGAAAATTACATTCCAGACTAAATAAAGACTCAGTCAGCCTTCTGGGACAGTTTGCCTGTGTTGGTCTGCCTGAACCTTCACTGGATTCCAGCGAGTGGGCACTGGACACCACCCTGGCCTGGCATCACATTGGCACCGCCACCCTGGCATGACCATTGTAAAAATGATAAAAGTTGTTCACACCGGGGGTTAAGTAAGGAAGATATTAATGTGTTATGTACGCAGTAGTCCAGGCTGTTCTCATTGGAAGACAACACACCTCAAAGAAGCCTTATGAAGTTTTTATTTTGGCCCACCTTTACAGACACAGTATTCTGACCCAATTGTGTTATTATTACAGTACATACTGGATTGGTTTAGAGTTGTAATATTACTGGTTACAATACAGCAAACAAAGGAAAGAAAGTTATAAAAGAATACAAACAAATATAATTGACAAGCTGAGCCCTTATTACATTTGAATACTGTTTGATACTTTTTGATATAGCTGCAATAAAATACAGCTGTTAAGACACTATTTAGTTCAGACTGTGTGTGCATCATTAATGCCATATTTCAGCAGAGCTCAGGTCAGCTGCATTAATATGTAAGCTCCTTTGGGATACGAATAGTTCATGTATTCTTAGAAGTGCTCTAGCGACTCCTGTTGGGGGCCGGGCGCATTGCACGCTGACAGTCCCCAGGTGTACAGTGTTTCCTCCGACACATTGGTGCGGTTGGCTTCCGGGTTAAGTGGGCATTGTGTCAAGAAGCAGTGCGGCTTGGTTAGGTTGTGTTACGGAGGACGCACGGCTCTCGACCTTCGTCTCTCCCGAGTCCGTACGGGAGTTTTTGCATTGAGACAAGACTGTAACTACCACTTGGATACCATGAAATTGGGAAGAAAAAAGGGTAAAAAAGTGTTTACATTATAAATATATTTCAATGTGCTTTTTATGTTTGAAAATCAGATTAACAACATAGATGTACATGCAACACTGAAAAAAATGTGTATTATATATTTTAAGATGTATACAGTACCAGTCAAAAGTTTGGACACACCTACTCATTCAAGGGTTTTTCTTTATTTGTACTATTTTCTACATTGTAGAATAATAGTGAAGACATCAAAACTATGAAATAACACATATGGAATCATGTAGTAACCAAAAAAGTGTTACACAAATCAAAATATATTTTATATTTGAGATTCTTCAAAGTAGCTACCCTTTGCCTTGATGACAGCTTTGCACACTCTTGGCCTTCTCTCAACCAGCTTCATGAGGTAGTCACCTGGAATGCATTTCAAATAACATGTGTGCCTTACTAAAAGTTAATTTGTGGAATTTCTATCCTTCTTAATGTGTTTCAGCCAATCAGTTGTGCTGTGACAAGGTAGGGGTGGTATACAGAAGATAGCCCTATTTGGTATTGACCAAGTCCTTATTATCGCAAGAACAGCTCAAATAAGCAAAGAGAAAAAACAGTCCATCATTGCTTTAAGACGTGGTCATTCAAACTTGGAATATTTCTTCAAGTGCAGTCGCAAAAACCATCAAGGGCTATGATGAAACTGGCTCTCATGAAGACCACCACAGGAAAGGAGGACCCAGAGTTACCTCTGCTCCAGAGGATAAGTTCATTAGAGTTAACTGCACCTCAGATTGCAGCCCAAATAAATGCTTCACAGAGTTCAAGTAATAGACACATCTCAAAATCAACTGTTCAGAGGAGACTGCGTGAATCAGGTCTTCATGGTCAAATTGCTGCAAAGAAACCACTACTAAAGGACACCAATAAGAAGAAGAGACATTAGACTGGTGGAAATCTGTCCTTTGGTCTGATGAGTCCAAATTTGAGATTTTTGGTTCCAACCGCCGTGTCTTTGTAAAACGCAGAGTAGGTGAACGGATGATCTCCGCATGTGTGGTTCCCACCGTGAAGCATGGAGGAGGAGGTGTGATGTTGTGGGGGTGCTTTGCTGGTGACACTGTCTGTGATTTATTTTGAATTCAAGGCACACTTAACCAGCATGGCTACCACAGCATTCTGCAGCGATACGCCATCCCATCTGGTTTGAGCTTAGTGGGAGAATCATTTGTTTTTCAACAGGACAATGACCCAAAACACACCTCCAGGCTGTGTAATGGCTATTTGACCAAGGAGAGTGATGGAGTGCTGCATCAGATGACCTGGCCTCCACAATCACTCGACCTCAACCCAACTGAGATGGTTTGGGATAAGTTGGACCGGAGAGTGAAGGAAAAGCAGCCAACAAGTGCTCAGCATATGTGGGAACTTCAAGACTGTTGGAAAAGCATTCCCAATGAAGCTGGTTGAGAGAATGCCAAGAGTGTGCAATGCTGTCATCAAGGCAAAGGGTGGCTACTTTGAAGAATCTCAAATATGAAATATTTTGATTTGTTTATTCCACATGTGTTATTTCATAGTTTTGATGTCTTCACTATTATTCTACAATGTATAAAATAGTAAAAATAAAGAAAAACCCTTGAATGAGTAGGTGTGTCCAAACGTTTGACTGGTACTGTATATATTTAGGGTGATGTAGTATTAAATATAGGTTGAGGTTTAGAGGCTTTCTTAACTGTACGATAGGTGGTCATGGTGGTCATGTCACCACTGTGTGTTACAAACAGGATAGCAATAACTGTACATTTGTGATTGGTCAGGCACAGTTGAAGGACAGAGACAGTGATTCTCATTGGTCTTCTTGGTCGTTGTTGCAGTCTCCGCAAAGGATCTGGTCCCGGTCAGGGAAGAAGCCGGACCCAACAAGAGAGACAGAGCAGTGGGAACACTTGAAGCAGGGCTGGTGCCACTGCCGATCCTGGAAAGAAACGTACTTCCCCTCGCCAAACCCTGGAGGGAATAAAACACTTAGCATGTATAGTAGCATACGAGTATGTCCCAAATGGCACCCTATTTCCAATATAGTGCACTACTTTTGACCAGCGTCCTATGGGCCCTGGTCAAAAGTAGTGCACTAAAAAGAGAATAGGATGCCATGTGGGACGTACCCTATGTCTACATAGAGAACTTTGACTCTCACCTGGAGTGACAGGTGTGCAGTAAGAAATGACATTCTGAACATTAAGTCATGTGGGTAATTCTATGGTTGGCTGCAATACCAGCCAGTTCTCTGTGTTCAACTGAAACACTGGCATTCTAAACAGCCACAGGCTCTACCAGTATATTTCCAGTATGTCTGTGCTCTGGCATGCAGGGCGTCTTTGCCTGGGCTCGTACTTAGTGCCACGGTGTAAGTGCAGTATTTAGGGAATAGGGTACCATTTGAGTGTTTGAAATCAACCCATATTATCTAGTGAAATGGAGAAGACATGACCTGTGATGGGCGAGTTACAGGAGGCACACTTCTGTGTGTAGAGGCTGCTGAAGCACTTGACGCAGTAGGGCGTGTCTCCCTGGGAGGTGAAGGGCTGGCCGGCCAGTGGGCTCTTACAGCCCGTGCACACCAAACACTCCTTGTGCCACGTCTCATCTTTGTAGCTGACGCCCCCTGTCGCCAGCACCTACGCAGGATACATACCCATCAACCTTACTGACTTGATCTGACAAAGTGGTTTCACAACAAACCCATCTACTACCGTGAGAAGGTCAATAACAGTGACAGGGAGAGGATAATGTTGATTGGAGGAGACCCTGGTTCACCTTTTTGCAGTGGCTGCATCGCGGGGTAAACCTGCCCTCGTAGCAGGGTACACAGTAGTAGTCGTCTTTGTCGGGGATGAAGGACTGGCCACCGATGGGCTTCTCACAGCCATGGCACACAAAGCAGTCCTCGTGCCACGCAGAGCCCCCATACTCCAACTTCTTTGAGCCTGCCAGAGGGAGAAGGAGAGAGAGAGAGAAGGGGAGAGAGAGAGGGGAGGGGAGAGACAGAGATGGAAAGAGAGAGACAGAGACAGACAGAGGCAGAGATTGAGACAGAGAGACATAGATTGAGACTGAGACAGAGACATAGATTGAGACTGAGACATAGATTGAGACAGACAGAGACATAGTTGAGACAGAGACAGATTGAGACTAAGATTGAGACAGAGACATAGATTGAGACTGAGATTGAGACTGAGACAGAGACATAGTTGAGACATAGACATAGTTGAGACATAGTTGAGACAGAGACTGAGACAGAGATTGAGACTGAGACATAGTTGAGACAGAGACTGAGATTGAGACACAGACAGGTTTGGTATAATTCACTCTGTCTGCAAGAGTCATTACCTGTGTAGTCATCACAACTACAGGTTTGTGTGCCATGTCAGCCACTTCTGGGTTAGAATGTCAAACCTCAGTATTGTGTAATCTCCTGGCTCTGACACCTACTGCTATAGCTGGTTCTGATTGAGGACCTTACTACTGATAAATGTGTTTGTTTTTTATGACCGTGGTTTTCTTTCTGCTTGCATTTTGGATTTATATTATGATGTGTATTTTTTGTATTTTTTTGTAATTCAGGGCTCATATACTTTGTTCTCAGTATGACTATCTGACAAAATCAAGGTTAAATAAAGGTCATATTTTTTTTTTACCAAACCAGATAATTCAGTAAAACCTGAACCTGTTTGTACACAGACACAATATACCTCCCAGTCATCTCTGATAACATAAAGCCATTTAGTCCTGACTTGCTGTAACACCATCCAGTCTGACTTGCTGTAACACCATCCAGTCTGACTTGCTGTAACACCATCCAGTCTGACTTGCTGTAACACCATCCAGTCTGACTTGCTGTAACACCATCCAGTCTGACTTGCTGTAACACCATCCAGTCCTGACTTGCTGTAACACCATCCAGTCCTGACTTGCTGTAACACCATCCAGTCCTGACTTGCTGTAACACCATCCATCCAGTCTGACTTGCTGTAACACCATCCAGTCCTGGCTTGCTGTAACACCATCCAGTCTGACTTGCTGTAACACCATCCAGTCTGACTTGCTGTAACACCATCCAGTCCTGACTTGATGTAACACATCCAGTCCTGACTTGCTGTAACACCATCCAGTCTGACTTGCTGTAACACCATCCAGTCCTGACGTGCTGTAACACCATCCAGTCTGACTTGCTGTAACACCGTCCAGTCTGACTTGCTGTAACACCATCCAGTCCTGACTTGCTGTAACACCATCCAGTCTGACTTGCTGTAACACCGTCCAGTCTGACTTGCTGTAACACCATCCAGTCCTGACGTGCTGTAACACCATCCAGTCCTGACTTGCTGTAACACCATCCAGTCCTGACTTGCTGTAACACCATCCATCCCTGACTTGCTGTAACACCATCCATCCAGTCTGACTTGCTGTAACACCATCCAGTCCTGACTTGCTGTAACACCATCCAGTCTGACTTGCTGTAACACCATCCAGTCTGACTTGCTGTAACACCATCCAGTCTGACTTGCTGTAACACCATCCAGTCTGACTTGCTGTAACACCATCCAGTCCTGACTTGCTGTAACACCATCCAGTCCTGACTTGCTGTAACACCATCCAGTCTGACTTGCTGTAACACCATCCAGTCCTGACGTGCTGTAACACCATCCAGTCTGACTTGCTGTAACACCATCCAGTCTGACTTGCTGTAACACCGTCCAGTCTGACTTGCTGTAACACCATCCAGTCTGACTTGCTGTAACACCATCCAGTCCTGACTTGCTGTAACACCATCCAGTCTGACTTGCTGTAACACCATCCAGTCTGACTTGCTGTAACACCATCCAGTCTGACTTGCTGTAACACCATCCAGTCCTGGCTTGCTGTAACACCATCCAGTCTGACTTGCTGTAACACCATCCATCCCTGACTTGCTGTAACACCATCCAGTCTGACTTGCAGTAACACCATCCAGTCTGACTTGCTGTAACACCATCCAGTCTGACTTGCTGTAACACCATCCAGTCTGACTTGCTGTAACACCATCCAGTCTGACTTGCTGTAACACCATCCAGTCCTGACTTGCTGTAACACCATCCATCCCTGACTTGCTGTAACACCATCCAGTCCTGACTTGCTGTAACACCATCCAGTCTGACTTGCTGTAACACCATCCAGTCTGACTTGCTGTAACACCATCCAGTCTGACTTGCTGTAACACCATCCAGTCCTGACTTGCTGTAACACCATCCAGTCCTGACTTGCTGTAACACCATCCAGTCTGACTTGCTGTAACACCATCCAGTCCTGACGTGCTGTAACACCATCCAGTCTGACTTGCTGTAACACCGTCCAGTCTGACTTGCTGTAACACCATCCAGTCTGACTTGCTGTAACACCATCCAGTCCTGACTTGCTGTAACACCATCCAGTCTGACTTGCTGTAACACCATCCAGTCTGACTTGCTGTAACACCATCCAAACATCCAGTAATATTATTCATACTTTATTTAAACTTCTGACTTTAAGTGTCTCCAACAAATAAACACTTCCTCCAAGTAGGTAATAAAAGTAGCCAAAATAAACAGCGAGCCATGCCTATGGAAACAAACATCAGATCTCTTAATCATTGCCTTTGTTTGACGAGCCTTGGGAACTGAAATGTGCACGTGGGGAGGTCAGCCAGTGCAATCGCAATTGGCTGCATTTTTAAGAGGGGCGAGGGGGCAGTGTAGAGTTGAACTGCGTTAGACCACAGAAACAAGCTAAAACGACTACTCAGTGCTCAGTTGTACAGAAACTGTGGAGAAAAAACCCCCAACCTGCCCTGTCCAGATTGAATCCTGTGTCATTTCCAGCGTCTGCTGGTGGTGGAACGCTGCCATGCCGTCACAAAGACCGTTGGGCCAGAATTCAACTGAGAGGTACTTTCAGTCAAGTCAGCAGACAATCACACTCACATCTAAGCTGTGTCACACCCAGCTCAACCACAAAAATACATTAGACTGCGTCCCAAATGGCACCCTATTCCCTATGTAGGGCATCACTTCTGACCAGGCCCATACGGCTATGTCTTCTGCGACTGCTTGTGAAAACTCCTATGTCTATACTTGCGTGACGTTGACTGAGACAGAGCTGCTTACTCTATAGTCCTGACAGTGGTTTCCCCAGGTATTAAACGCCTGTCAGTGATAGGTGTGAGAACAGAGCAGTTGAGTAACTGAGGCCAAAGCAGGCCATTTTTTATGCCACGGCAACTATGATGGATAGGTAACCTGGGCAGCACAGTACAGCTCCGCTCAGCTCGGCTCAGCTCGGCTCAGCTCAGTAGGGCGGAAGGGTGTTGTTTTTGGGAGTTTCGATGTTTCTGCTACTCAAGGGAAGCAGTAGCACTTGTGGGTACCTGGCATGATGGTCTTGTCGCAGGCCACACACTTGGACGAGAACTCATTGCGGTAGCAGTCGTTGCACAGCAGCGCCTCCTCCTGGCTGGTGAAGGGCTCGTCCGCCAGTGAGCGGTCACAGCGGAAACAACGGAAACAGTGTTCGTGGTAGTGCCTGTCCTCGTAGAACAGCTCCTGGAGAGGGAAAGGAAGAAAGGTAATTACTGATGGGAAACTCAGCAGTTACATTTTCGGCAGTTAAATGCAACAACAAAACACATTATTTATAAAAAGCAAACTATTCATACATTATTTTAACACGGTAAACATGACAGCTGTACTTTTAGTTTATGGTTGATGCAGCTTGTTGGCCATTAGCCAATAAGCATTTCTCAACGAGTTTAAAGCATGTGAATGCATCCAACTGGTATTTGTGACTTTACAACTGGTAATTAACAGCTTCCTACTTGGTCATGAACACAGCATTATAATCCATAAAATTGGGATTGAAAGACCATTCACATCAGTTGTGGCTGGTGGGCAGAGATATCGTTCCATACCTTTCCATTCCTCCCATTCCATTAAAATGAGCCCGTCCTTCTATATCTCTGCACACCAGCCTCCGCTGATTCACATTCATAAATTATGTTAATATGACAAGGAGCTAGATTAGATCTGTTAACAAGGAGCTAGATTAGATCTGTTAACAAGGAGCTACATTAGATCTGTTAACAAGGGGCTAGATTAGATCTGTTAATAAGGCGCTAGATTAACAAGGAGCTAGATTAGATCTGTTAACAAGGAGCTAGATTAGATCTGTTAACAAGGAGCTAGATTAACAAGGAGCTAGATTAACAAGGAGCTAGATTAGATCTGTTAACAAGGAGCTAGATTAACAAGGAGCTAGATTAGATCTGTTAACAAGGAGCTAGATCAGATTTGTTAACAAGGAGCTAGATTAGATCTGTTAACAAGGAGCTAGATTAGATCTGTTAACAAGGAGCTAGATCAGATCTGTTAACAAGGAGCTAGATTAGATCTGTTAACAAGGAGCTAGATTAGATCTGTTAACAAGGAGCTAGATCAGATCTGTTAACAAGGACCTAGATTAGATCTGTTAATAAGGAGCTAGATTAACAAGGAGCTAGATTAGATCTGTTAACAAGGAGCTAGATTAGATCTGTTAATAAGGAGCTAGATTAACAAGGAGCTAGATTATATCTGTTAATAAGGAGCTAGATTAACAAGGAGCTAGATTAGATCTGTTAACAAGGAGCTAGATCAGATCTGTTAACAACGAGCTAGATTAGATCTGTTAATAAGGAGCTAGATTAACAAGGAGCTAGATTAGATCTGTTAACAAGGAGCTAGATCAGATCTGTTAACAAGGAGCTAGATTAGATCTGTTAACAAGGAGCTAGATTAGATCTGTTAACAAGCAGCTAGATTAGATCTGTTAACAAGGAGCTAGATTAGATCTGTTAACAAGGAGCTAGATTAACAAGGAGCTAGATTAGGTCTGTTAACAAGGAGCTAGACTAGATCTGTTAACAAGGAGCTCGATTAGATCTGTTAACAAGAAGCTAGATTAGATCTGTTAACAAGAAGCTAGATTAGATCTGTTAACAAGGAGCTAGATTAACAAGGTGCTAGATTAGATCTGTTAACAAGGAGCTAGATTAGATCTGTTAACAAGGAGCTAGATCAGATTTGTTAACAAGGAGCTAGATTAGATATGTTAACAAGGAGCTAGATTAGATCTGTTAACAAGGAGCTAGATTAGATCTGTTAACAAGGAGCTAGATCAGATCTGTTAACAAGGAGCTAGATTAGATCTGTTAACAAGGAGCTAGATTAGATCTGTTAACAAGGAGCTAGATCAGATCTGTTAACAAGGACCTAGATTAGATCTGTTAATAAGGAGCTAGATTAACAAGGAGCTAGATTAGATCTGTTAACAAGGAGCTAGATTAGATCTGTTAATAAGGAGCTAGATTAACAAGGAGCTAGATTATATCTGTTAATAAGGAGCTAGATTAACAAGGAGCTAGATTAGATCTGTTAACAAGGAGCTAGATCAGATCTGTTAACAACGAGCTAGATTAGATCTGTTAATAAGGAGCTAGATTAACAAGGAGCTAGATTAGATCTGTTAACAAGGAGCTAGATCAGATCTGTTAACAAGGAGCTAGACTAGATCTGTTAACCCGGAGCTAGATTAGATCTGTTAACAAGGAGCTAGATTCGATCTGTTAACAAGGAGCTAGATTAGATCTGTTTAGAAGGAGCTAGATTAACAAGGAGCTAGATTAGATCTGTTAACAAGGAGCTAGATTAACAAGGAGCTAGATTAGATCTGTTAACAAGGAGCTAGATTAACAAGGAGCTAGATTAGATCTGTTAACAAGGAGCTAGATTAACGAGGTGCTAGATTAACAAGGTGCTAGATCAGATCTGTTAACAAGGAACTAGATTAGATCTGTTAATAAAGTGCTAGATTAGATCTGTTAACAAGGAGCTAGATCAGATCTGTTAACAAGGAACTAGATTAGATCTGTTAATAAAGTGCTAGATTAGATCTGTTAACAAGGAGCTAGATCAGATCTGTTAACGAGGAGCTAGATTAGATCTGTTAACGAGGAGCTAGATCAGATCTGTTAACAAGGAGCTAGATCAGATCTGTTAACAAGGAGCTAGATCAGATCTGTTAACAAGGAGCTAGATTAACAAGGAGCTAGATTACCAAGGAGCTAGATTAACAAGGAGCTAGATTAACAAGGAGCTAGATTAACAAGGAGCTAGATTAGATCTGTTAACAAGGAGCTAGATTAACAAGGAGCTAGATTAACAAGGAGCTAGATTAACAAGGAGCTAGATTAACAAGGAGCTAGATTAGATCTGTTAACAAGGAGCTAGATTAACAAGGAGCTAGATTAACAAGGAGCTAGATTAACAAGGAGCTAGATTAGATCTGTTAACAAGGAGCTAGATTAACAAGGAGCTAGATTAACAAGGAGCTAGATTAACAAGGAGCTAGATTAACAAGGAGCTAGATTAACAAGGAGCTAGATTAGATCTGTTAACAAGGAGCTAGATTAACAAGGAGCTAGATTAACAAGGAGCTAGATTAACAAGGAGCTAGATTAACAAGGAGCTAGATTAACAAGGAGCTAGATTAACAAGGAGCTAGATTAGATCTGTTAACAAGGAGGTTTTACGGCATAACTCTAACTTCAATATAAACCATTTGAGTAAATATTGAAACAGTGCCCATAACCAGCACTTCTGTTCCAGGTCAACCCTAGTGGAAGCAAACACTGTTAACACACATTGCATGATTAATGTCTCACATTATGTTCTGGGTGAAAACTATATATAATAATCCATTAGATCTGACACGAACCAGTACAGGGAATGGGACAGAGAAGGATGAGGGCCAAAGCTAACAGAACCTTGATTTAACTCAGGGGTCACCCGTGGCCCCGTGGCGCCTGAGGGTGTTTCCTCCAACCCTATGTTTTCATTTGACTAACTAAAAGGCTTTAATGTCTGGCTGGAGGAACTCAAAGGGGATTTGCAGACGTCTTGGTATTCGACAAAGAGCAGGAAAGTTATGTTTTCCAAAAACTCCATCTGCTCTTTAGAATCCACTATAGATAACCACAAGGACAAGGACAAGGACAAGGACAAGCACACACACACACACACACACACACACACACACACACACACACACACACACACACACACACACACACACACACACACCACAGGGCCTTGTATATACTCACCCGTGTGTTGTGTGCGATGAGCTCCTTGCACTCCTGACATGTGTTGGCATACAGACGGTCATAGCAGGGGATGCAGTGGGGAACGTCCTCCACCTGAATGTATTTGCGTCCGTACAGGGACTCCTTGCACTCGCCACAGTCAAAACGGTCACTCATGTTGTCTTATTTCTGATTCACCTCCTGAAGTCAAACATCACAACCACAGTGAAGGGGCGTTAGCTGAGAGAAGGAGGAAAGGAATCAGGACAGCGCTGGAAACATGTGAGGGCGGAGGGAGTAGGGAGTAAAGGAGAGGGGGGAGAGAGAGAGATAGACAGAGGGGAAAGAGAGAGGGAGGGAAGGGGGAGTGACATGTTGACCAGACCGAACACGCATGTTGATTTTGTCCCCCCACACCAGACGCGATCAGAACAAGTAGGTTGAAATATCAAAACAAACTCTGAACCAATTATATTAATTTGAGGACAGCTAGCTAGCTGAAATGGACTATATCCTCTACTCCGACAATTAATCCACAGATTAACGGGTAAACTGAGTTTTAGGAGATGGGAGTTAGAGATAGAAAGAGAGAGAAAGAGGGAGAGAGAAAGAGAGAAAGAGGGAGAGAAAGAGAGAAAAAAGGAGAGAGAAAAAAGGAGAGAGAAATAGAAAGAAAGAGAGAGCCAGCAGATACAGGGGAAATGAGTTAGAGAGGGAGAGAGAAAGAGAGAGAAAGAGAGAGAAATAGAGAGAGACAGCAGATACAGGGGAAATGAAGGCCTATTAACTTTTATTGCTCTCTGATTAGAGATGAAGATAGAGAATAGAGGTTTTAATGGGATTGAACTGTCACACACAATCTAGTAATGTTTCTTTTGTTATCAATAACAAACCCATTTGGATCTGTGATTAACAGGAACCCTGAGAACATGAAAACAAATGATGAGAGAGAGAGAGAGAGAGAGAGAGAGAGAGAGAGAGAGAGAGAGAGAGAGAGAGAGAGAGAGAGAGAGAGACAGAGAGAGACAGAGAGAGAGAGACAGAGAGAGAGACAGAGAGAGAGAGAGAGAGAGAGAGAGAGAGACGGATATGCGTCAACAGCAACCTTGGGAAAATCCTCTGCATTATCATTAACAGCAGACTCGTACATTTCCTCAGTGAAAACAATGTACTGAGCAAATGTCAAATTGGCTTTTTACCAAATTACCGTACGACAGACCACGTATTTCACCCTGCACACCCTAATTGACAAACATACAAACCAAAACAAACGCAAATTGGCACGAGGGCCTGCTATACATATTGACGGAAAGTGGTGTTGGGGGAAAAATCCAGAAAAGAGCCGTTAAAGTCTATAACCACCTAAAAGGAAGTGATTCCCAAACCTTCCATAACAAAGCCATCACCTACAGAGAGATGAACCTGGAGAAGAGTCCCCTAAGCAAGCTGGTCCTGGGGCTCTGTTCACAAACACAAACAGATCCCACAGAGCCCCAGGACAGCAACACAATTAGACTCAACCAAATCATGAGAAAACAAAAAGATAATGACTTGACACATTGGAAAGAATAACAAAAAAACTTAGCAAACTAGAATGCTATTTGGCCCTAAACAGAGAGTACACAGTGGCAGAATACCTGACCACTGTGACTGACCCAAACTTAAGGAAAGCTTTGACTCTGTACAGACTTGCTATTGAGAGAGGCCGCCGTAGGCAGACCTGGCTCTCAAGAGAAGACAGGCTATGTGCACACTGGCCACAAAATGAGGTGGAAACTGTGCTGCACTCCTAACCTCCTGCCAAATGTATCACCATATTAGAGACACATATTTCCCTCAGATTACACAGATCCACAAAGAAGCTCTTTGCCACCTTCTCCTCCCTCCTGAATCCTCCTCCCCCTCCCCCCCCTCCTCCCTCTCTGCGGATGACTTCGTCAACCATTTTGAAAAGAAGGTCGACGACATCCGATCCTCGTTTGTTAAGTCAAACGACACCGCTGGTCCTGCTCACATTGCCCTACCCTATGTTCTGACCTCTTTCTCCCCTCTCTCTCCAGATGAAATCTTGCGTCTTGTGACGGCCGGCCGCCCAACAACCTGCCCGCTTGACCCTATCCCCTCCTCTCTTCTCCAGACCATTTCCGGAGACCTTCTCCCTTACCTCACCTCGCTCATCAACTCATCCTTGACCGCTGGCTACGTCCCTTCCGTCTTCAAGAGAGCGAGAGTTGCACCCCTTCTCAAAAAACCTACACTCGATCCCTCCGATGTCAACAACTACAGACCAGTATCCCTTCTTTCTTTTCTCTCCAAAACTCTTGAACGTGCCGTTCTTGGCCAGCTCTCCTGCTATCTCTCTCAGAATGACCTTCTCGATCCAAATCAGTCAGGTTTCAAGGCTGGTCATTCAACTGAGACTGCTCTTCTCTGTGTCACGGAGGCTCTCCGCACTGCTAAAGCTAACTCTCTCTCCTCTGCTCTCATCCTTCTAGACCTATCTGCTGCCTTTGATACTGTGAACCATCAGATCCTCCTCTCCACCCTCTCCGAGTTGGGTATCTCCGGCGCGGCTCACTCTTGGATTGCGTCCTACCTGATAGATCGCTCCTACCAGGTGGCATGGCGAGAATCCGTCTCCGCACCACGTGCTCTCACCACTGGTGTCCCCCAGGGCTCAGTTCTAGGCCCTCTCCTATTCTCGCTATACACCAAGTCACTTGGCTCTGTCATATCCTCACATGGTCTTTCCTATCATTGCTACGCAGACGACACACAATTCATCTTCTCCTTTCCCCCTTCTGATAACCAGGTGGCGAATCGCATCTCTGCATGTCTGGCAGACATATCAGTGTGGATGACGGATCACCACCTCAAGCTGAACCTCGGCAAGACGGAGCTGCTCTTCCTCCTGGGGAAGGACTGCCCTTTCCATGATCTCGCCATCACGGTGGACAACTCCATTGTGTCCTCCTCCCAGAGTGCTAAGAGCCTCGGCGTGACCCTGGACAACACCCTGTCGTTCTCCGCTAACATCAAGGCGGTGACCCGATCCTGTAGGTTCATGCTATACAACATTCGCAGAGTACGACCCTACCTTACACAGGAAGCGGCGCAGGTCCTAATCCAGGCACTTGTCATCTCCCGTCTGGATTACTGCAACTCCCTGTTGGCGGGGCTCCCTGCCTGTGCCATTAAACCCCTACAACTCATCCAGAACGCCGCAGCCCGTCTGGTGTTCAACCTTCCCAAGTTCTCTCACGTCACCCCGCTCCTCCGCACACTCCACTGGCTTCCAGTTGAAGCTCGCATCTGCTACAAGATCATGGTGCTTGCCTACGAAGCTGTGAGGGGAACGGCACCTCCGTACCTTCAGGCTCTGATCAGGCCATACACCCAAACAATGGCACTGCGTTCATCCACCTCTGGCCTGCTGCCCCCCCTACCTCTGCGGAAGCACAGTTCCCGCTCAGCCCAGTCAAAACTGTTCGCTGCTCTGGCACCCCAATGGTGGAACAAGCTCCCTCACGACGCGAGTCAATCACCACCTTCCGTAGACACCTGAAACCCCACCTCTTTAAGGAATACCTGGGATAGGATATAGTAATCCTTCTAACCCACCCCCCCCCCCCAAAAAAGATATAGATGTACTATTGTAAAGTGGTTGTTCCACTGGATATCTTAAGGTGAATGCACCAATTTGTAAGTCGCTCTGGATAAGAGCGTCTGCTAAATGACGTAAATGTAAATGTAAAATACATGTGACCCCAGGCCAAATACATGTGACCCCAGGTCAAATACATGTGACCCTAGGTCAAATACATGTGACCCCAGGTCAAATACATGTGACCCCAGGTCAAATACATGTGACCCCAGGCCAAATACATGTGACCCCAGGCCAAATACATGTGACCCCAGGCCAAATACATGTGACCCCAGGCCAAATACATGTGACCCCAGGCCAAATACATGTGACCCCAGGCCAAATACATGTGACCCCAGGCCAAATACATGTGACCCCAGGCCAAATACATGTGACCCCAGGCCAAATACATGTGACCCCAGGTCAAATACATGTGACCCCAGGTCAAATACATGTGACCCCAGGTCAAATACATGTACCCCATTAACAAAGGGTGGGGAACAGTCTGGGAAACAGAGAAGGGGGTTGTATCTGTAGCTTTTCCTATGGAACAGGAAGGGCCGATAGGGCCTATTAGGATCCATATTGGCAACATTACAAATGGCACCATATTCCCTTTATAGTAGTTCAAAGTAGTTCACCGCAGGAATTACATGACTGCCAGAAGGTCTGAAGAGTTTAGGTATCACCGGCTCAAGGAAACAATGTCAGGAACATGGCATTGACAGAGACTAAAGGCAGACACAAATGTTTCTCTTGGAAGCCGTTTTGTTTATAACATTTTCCCTCTTTTCGGGGCAAAGAATACCCTTGAACTGCTTTCAGAATGTCAAAAAGTGTTGAGCGAGGAGGAGGAGGGGGATTGTGGGTTCAGTGATGTGCAGCTGAGAAACAGACGGTGGGTTTTTAAAGTGACGACCCTGGGGGTTGTGGGTTCAGCAGCTCCCACCGAGCAGAAAGACCTGACGTCACAGCCTTACAGGCTCCATGCCAAAGTGGTGACTGAACCCAGGAACAGGCTGCGTCCCAAATGGAAACCCTATTTCCTATATAGTGCACTCATTTTGAATCAGGGCCCATAGGGCTGTGGTCTAAAGTAGTGCACTATGTAGGGAATAGGGTGTAATTTGATACGCACAACCTGGTGCTCCTAATGAAGCCGACTTCATTTCTTGGAAATGCATTAGGACAAACGGGCGTGTCTTGATATGGAGCGGGGGGGTTGACCCATGAAAGGAATCCCATCCAACAGTTGATGTTCTGTTTTCCAGGTACTGAGGTAAATGTACTGGAAGCCACGAGTTATTTGCATCTGGTCCATTAAGAAGTCATCTCAGCAGTGAGTGGGATTTATGTGCCATTAAAATGAAAAGCCTCAGACTTTATTTACCATTCTGAGCCCCTGTTAAACACCACGGTAAGCGAACAAGAAAGAAGAGCTGGTGAAAGATCAACTCCTGTTTTATCCACCTTATTTGTCTATTTTGTTTATTATCAAGCAACTGAAACTTGGTTGAGTAGCCCCTACAAAATGTCATAGCAGCAGAGCATTTGGAATGGGAACATTCAGCCATTGTCACGCCCTGACCAGGTGAACTCGGGTATTTTGGGTCAGGGTGTGTCATGTTGGGTATTTTTCCTGGGTTTGTGTTTGTTTACGTTTTAGCCTTGTGTAGGCTCTAGGTGGGTGATGTCTATGTTGGGTTCTGTCGATTCCCAATCAGAGACAGCTGTCGCTAATTGTCTCTGATTGGGATCACATTTAAGTTGCTGTTTTCACCACGCTGTTTGTGGGGTGTTGTCTCTTTGTTTGAGCACGTAACGTATCGGCATTTTCCTTGATTTTTGTGTACATGTTTAATTCCAGTGTGTTGAATAAACATGTGTTCGCTCCCAGCTGCGTTTTGGTCCGCTTCCTCGTCACCAGGCAACGAACGTTACAGCCATATCCTTTCCCATGAGCTAGACTGCATCAGCCTGAAGAAGGTTGAGGCTTTACAAGTTCAAAGGCAAATGGACGGAACCCAAAACAGACACAACTCCATCACACTTCATGTCTGTTTCATGCCTGTTTATTGTCAGAGCAGTGGAAATCAGCTTGACTTCCCCAGCTAATGTCTCTCAAGAGGTTTATATTCTAGTCCATACATCCTTGGAATCAACACTACACTGACACCATGGCCGTTCTTCCAGACATACTTCCTCATTCTACAGCTCTCTGAGGACCCCGGCAGGACATCTGCAAATGTATTCTTTGTACTCCAGCTGTTGTGTTGCTGAGCACAGACATTATGACATTCCTTTGTACCAAAAAAAGAACATGTCTGAAATACAAACCCTGGCCTTTCTGTTGGATAATCTAACTGTATTGAGTCTACCCACCCACAGACAATAGCTTTGTTTAATTCAGTTTCAGCTCATTTATACAATGTCCAGACTGTTCTGTTATAGTAATAACTACTGTACTGTGAGGGAGATGACTGATCCTGAATGAGCCACGTCAGTGGTTCATCATCATTATGACTGGGGGGTGGAAATACACACGAACGTGACCTGGGTATAGAAACAGTTTAGAGGGAATGTCTCAAAGATATATAGAGAATAATAAAGAGAATGGACTGAACAGCACACACACACACACACACACACACAAACACACACACACACACACACACACACGTACACGTACACACACACACGTACACACACGTACACACACACACACACACTAAATATGTTGGCTGGCATGATTGTTTTCAGCCACAGATGGGTTGAACACATCCTTCTACATGTGTCTTTCTTCCAACCAACTGAAACCACATAAAATGTATCTGTGTCTCTGCGTTGCGCTCCCAGTGAGATGTTAAGTCAAACAAAAAGCCATCAGTGGGAGACGTGTTTTTCTCTCCTAGCACACTGCTGTTATAACTCTGCATTTCACACTGGCCAGGAGGACACATGGGTATTCTTCAGTGATATATTGGTTGCGCTGGCTGGTAAAAGATTAATCGGAGTCATCGACTCTGAAGGCTTTGTACTGTGAGCCAGACAGCAGAACTCTCTCTCTCTCTCCCTGTCTCCCACATGGCCCAGCGACCGACCAGGCCTCGTCTCCCACATGGCCCAGCGACAGACCAGGCCTCGTCTCCCACATGGCCCAGCGACAGACCAGGCCTCGTCTCCCACATGGCCCAGCGACAGACCAGGCCTCGTCTCCCACATGGCCCAGCGACAGACCAGGCCTCGTCTCCCACATGGCCCAGCGACAGACCAGGCCTCGTCTCCTACATGGCCCAGCGACAGACCAGGCCTCGTCTCCCACATGGCCCAGCGACAGACCAGGCCTCGTCTCCCACATGGCCCAGCAACAGACCAGGCCTCGTCTTCCACATGGCCCAGCAACAGACCAGGCCTCGTCTCCCACATGGTCCAATGACAGACCAGGCCTCGTCTCCCACGTGGCCCAGCGACAGACCAGGCCTCGTCTCCCACGTGGCCCAGCGACAGACCAGGCCTCGTCTCCCACGTGGCCCAGCGACAGACCAGGCCTTGTCTCCCACATGGCCCAGCGACAGACCAGGCCTCGTCTCTTACATGGCCCAGCGACAGACCAGGCCTCGTCTCCCACATGGCCCAGCGACAGACCAGGCCTCGTCTCCCACATGGCCCAGCGAAAGACCAGGCCTCGTCTCCCACATGGCCCAGCGACAGACCAGGCCTCGTCTCCCACATGGCCCAGCGACCGACCAGGCCTCGTCTCCCACATTGCCCAGCGACCGACCAGGCCTTGTCTGCCACATGGCCCAGCGACCGACCAGGCCTATCTGAACCAGTTGGAAGTGTGTGAGCCTTGAGTTAGGTCTGCAGGGTGCTCTCTCTGCCATGAGTTAGCTCTTTGGACACTGTGTTAACTAACCTCCAAACGAGCTTCATTGCCATACAACACTCCTTCTGTGGCCTCCAACTGCTCTTAAACGCTAGTAAAACCAAATGCATGCTCTTCAACCGTTCGCTGCCCACACCCGCCCGCCCGACTAGCATCACTACTCTGGACGGTTCTGACTTAGAATATGTGGACAACTACAAATACCTAGGTGTCTGGTTAGACTGTAAACTCTCCTTCCAGACTCACATCAATCATCTCCAATCCAAAAATAAATCTAGAATTGGCTTCCTATTACGCAACAAAGCATCCTTCACTCATGCTGCCAAACATACCCTCGTAAAACTGACTATCCTACCGATCCTCGACTTCGGCGATGTCATTTACAAAATAGCTTCCAATACTCTACTCAGCAAACTGGATGTAGTCTATCACAGTGCCATCCGTTTTGTCACCAAAGCCCCATATACTACCCACCACTGCGACCTGTATGCTGTCGTCGGCTGGTCCTCGCTACATGCTCGTCGCCAAACCCACTGGCTCCAGGTCATCTATAAGTCTATGCTAGGTAAAGCTCCGCCTTATCTCAGCTCACTGGTCACGATAACAACACCCACCCGTAGCACGCGCTCCAGCAGGTATATCTCACTGATCATCCCCAAAGCAAACACCTCATTTGGCCGCCTTTCATTCCAGTTCTCTACTGCCAGTGACTGGAATGAGTTGCAAAAATCGCTGAAGCTGGAGACTTACATTTCCCTCACTAACTTTAAACATCAGCTATCTGAGCAGCTAACTGATCGATGCAGCTGTACACAACCCATCTGTAAATAGCCCATCCAATCTACCTACCTCATCCCCATATTGTTTTTATTTACTTTTCTGCTCTTTTGCACACCAGTATTTCTACTTGCACATCACCATCTGCTCATCTATCACTCCAGTATTAATCTGCTAAATTGTAATTACTTTGCCACTATGGCCTATTTATTGCCTTACCTCCTCACACCATTTGCACACACTGTATATAGACTTTCTTTTTTCTATATTATGTTATTGACTGTACGCTTATTTACTCCATGTGTAACTCTGTGTTGTTGTTTGTGTCGCACTGCTTTGCTTTATCTTGGCCAGGTCGCAGTTGTAAATGAGAACTTGTTGTCAACTAGCCTACCTAGTTAAATAAAAGTGAAAAAAATGAGTTCATTCTGCAGGGTTCTCTCTCTGCCATGAGTTAGGTCACAGGGTGCTCTCTCTATACCATGAGTTAGTTCACAGGGTGCTCTCTCTGCCATGAGTTAGTTCACAGGGTGCTCTCTCTGCCATGAGTTAGTTCACAGGGTGCTCTCTCTGCCATGAGTTAGTTCACAGGGTGCTCTCTCTGCCATGAGTTAGTTCACAGGGTGCTCTCTCTACCATGAGTTAGTTCACAGGGTGCTCTCTCTGCCTTGAGTTAGTTCACAGGGTGCTCTCTCTGCCTTGAGTTAGTTCACAGGGTGCTCTCTCTGCCATGAGTTAGTTCACAGGGTGCTCTCTCTGCCATGAGTTAGTTCTGCAGGGTGCTCTCTCTGCCTTGAGTTAGTTCACAGGGTGCTCTCTCTGCCTTGAGTTAGTTCACAGGGTGCTCTCTCTAAGCCATGAGTTAGTTCTGCAGGTGCTCTTTCTGCCATGAGTTAGTTCTGCAGGTGCTCTCTCTGCCATGAGTTAGTTCTGCAGGGTGCTCTCTTCCATGATTTAGTTCTGCAGGTTCTCTCTCTGCCATGAGGTAGTTCACAGGGTGCTCTCTCTGCCATGAGTTAGTTCACAGGGTGCTCTCTCTGCCATGAGTTAGTTCACAGGGTGCTCTCTCTGCCATGAGTTAGTTCACAGGGTGCTCTCTCTGCCATGAGTTAGTTCACAGGGTGCTCTCTCTGCCATGTGTTAGTTCACAGGGTGCTCTCTCTGCCATGAGTTAGTTCTGCAGGGTTCTCTCTCTGCCATGAGTTAGTTCTGCAGGGTGCTCTCTCTGCCATGAGTTAGTTCACAGGGTGCTCTCTCTGCCATGAGTTAGTTCTGCAGGGTTCTCTCTCTGCCATGAGTTAGTTCACAGGGTGCTCTCTCTGCCATGAGTTAGTTCTGCAGGGTTCTCTCTCTGCCATGAGTTAGTTCTGCAGGTTCTCTCTCTGCCATGAGTTAGTTCTGCAGGGTTCTCTCTCTGCCATGAGTTAGTTCACAGGGTGCTCTCTCTGCCATGAGTTAGTTCACAGGGTGCTCTCTCTGCCATGAGTTAGTTCACAGGGTTCTCTCTCTGCCATGAGTTAGTTCACAGGGTGCTCTCTCTGCCATGAGTTAGTTCACAGGGTGCTCTCTCTGCCATGAGTTAGTTCACAGGGTGCTCTCTCTGCCATGAGTTAGTTCACAGGGTGCTCTCTCTGCCATGAGTTAGTTCACAGGGTGCTCTCTCTACCATGAGTTAGTTCACAGGGTGCTCTCTCTGCCATGAGTTAGTTCACAGGGTGCTCTCTCTGCCATGAGTTAGTTCACAGGGTGCTCTCTCTGCCATGAGTTAGTTCACAGGGTGCTCTCTCTGCCATGAGTTAGTTCACAGGGTGCTCTCTCTGCCATGAGTTAGTTCACAGGGTGCTCTCTCTGCCATGAGTTAGTTCACAGGGTGCTCTCTCTGCCATGAGTTAGTTCACAGGGTGCTCTCTCTACCATGAGTTAGTTCACAGGGTGCTCTCTCTGCCATGAGTTAGTTCACAGGGTGCTCTCTCTGCCATGAGTTAGTTCACAGGGTGCTCTCTCTGCCATGAGTTAGTTCACAGGGTGCTCTCTCTGCCATGAGTTAGTTCACAGGGTGCTCTCTCTGCCATGAGTTAGTTCACAGGGTGCTCTCTCTGCCATGAGTTAGTTCACAGGGTGCTCTCTCTACCATGAGTTAGTTCACAGGGTGCTCTCTCTGCCATGAGTTAGTTCACAGGGTGCTCTCTCTGTCTGCTCTGTGTGTGTTTATTTTCCCCATCTGGTGTGCCCTATGCTGTATAACCCAGAACGTTCCATGATGAAACCCCTGGTCTGTCACCTAGGAGCGAGAGAACAGAGAAATTGAATAATCCTTCAGTAGTGTGTAGGTAGCCTACTTCCTTGATGACATTACCATTACATTACATTCTTCCTAGGATAAAACTGTTCATCAGTATTATGTGAGAACCACCGGGTAGTCAACATGTGTCCTGTTTCTTGACACAGTAATTTCATGTTCTAAGAAAGGCTTTTTGACTTTGGTCTCATCATGAGGGTGCTCCATCTGGTACAGTAACACCCTAAAACTGCAGACCATATGAAAACAGTAAGAAACAGCAGCAACAGGACAAGGGGTCAACTGTAATTTAATAGTTACCCAACTTCACTTTAATATTTATTCACAGATTAGGCTATCGGTGGGATGACTGCTCCTCTCTCTTTTATCCCAGTATAAAGAGATGACTGCTCCCTCTCTTTTATCCCAGTATAAAGAGATGACTGCTCCCTCTCTTTTATCCCAGTATAAAGAGATGACTGCTCCTCTCTGTCTTTTATCCCAGTATAAACAGATGACTGCTCCCTCTCTCTTTTATTCCAGTACCGGCACCCCCAATGTGAAGTGGCTGATGTCCTGACGGACCACAAAGCGCTGTTAGCTGCCTGCACGCACAGAAACCAAAATGAACACTACTGGCATTCGCATTTGTTGTCTTTGCTCTCATCAAATCGATATGCAATTTCTGTTTGTTTCAACATACCCAAACGGGATGTTTTGAGACACTGAGTGCTTGAACGTCAACCAAGCCCAACATTCCTTGACCAATGTCCTTCTGAGGTCACTTGAAGCAATGTGTTGAAAAAAGACTGCATTGCACTGGGAAACACACTGGGCGATGATGATGATGATGATGATGGCGTAGCAAATGAAGACAAGTGAAGACTTATCTAATCTTCATTCTTATCTGAATTTACTTACAAGCACGGACTGATTCATGTCTCCACCTGCTCGTAGGGTAATAATCAAAATATCCGTTGCTGACATTAAAACAGAAACCCTGATCCTGTAATCTTTCACCTGCCCACTGAGGAACATTAAAAGCTAAATTAATGAGAGGCTACGTGCTTGGCTGTGTTTAGCTTTGGCTTCCAGCTGACCGTTTATACTCTGCAGAGAACAATGCAAGCTGCAACTGAAAGAATTGTTATAACCACGTCCCTCCTACACCACCTCTGGTGCCAAACCAGATAACAAATAAAGATATCACTGTGTCAAGGCCTTCTTCGCTCTGAAAGCCTGAGCATAATCTGGTGCTGAAGTTGGTCTAGTCAAGCTAACGAAAAAGAGCATAAAGTTAGAAGAAAATCTAAAGAAAAATCAATACTGTATACATCTATACTGTATACATCTATACTGTATAAATCAATACTGTATACATCTATACTGTATAAATCAATACTGTATACATCTATACTGTATACATCTATACTGTATAAATCAATACTGTATACATCTATACTGTATAAATCAATACTGTATACATCTATACTGTATAAATCAATACTGTATACATCTATACTGTATACATCTATACTGTATAAATCAATACTGTATACATCTATACTGTATAAATCAATACTGTATACATCTATACTGTATACATCTATACTGTATAAATCAATACTGTATACATCTATACTGTATAAATATTTACTATATACATATATACTGTATACATCAATACTGTATACATCAATACTGTATAAATCAATACTGTATACATCTATACTGTATACATCTATACTGTATAAATCAATACTGTATACATCTATACTGTATAAATCAATACTGTATACATCTATACTGTATACATCTATACTGTATAAATCAATACTGTATACATCTATACTGTATAAATATTTACTATATACATATATACTGTATACATCAATACTATATACATATATACTGTATACATCAATACTGTATACATCAATACTGTATACATCTATACTGTATAAATCAATACTGTATACATCTATACTGTATACATCTATACTGTATAAATCAATACTGTATACATCTATACTGTATACATCTATACTGTATAAATCAATACTGTATACATCTATACTGTATACATCTATACTGTATAAATCAATACTGTATACATCTATACTGTATACATCTTTACTGTATAATATATACTGTATACATCTATACCTTATACATCTATACTGTATACATCTATACTGTATACATCTATACCTTATACATCTTTACTGTATACATCTATACTGTATACATCTATACTGTATACATCTATACCTTATAAATCTTTACTGTATACATCTATACCTTATACATCTATACTGTATACATCTATACCTTATACATCTATACTGTATACATCTATACCTTATACATCTATACTGTATACATCTATACCTTATACATCTTTACTGTATAAATCAATACTGTATAAATCAATACTGTATAAATCAATACTATATACATATATACTGTATACATCAATACTGTATACATCAATACTGTATACATCTATACCGTATACATCTATACTGTATACATCTATACCTTATAAATCTTTACTGTATACATCTATACTGTATACATCTATACCTTATAAATCTTTACTGTATACATCTATACCTTATACATCTATACTGTATACATCTATACTGTATAAATCTTTACTGTTCTTCATGTAGTCATAGATAGCCATGGAATGAAGAGGCAAGATACATCTCTAGAATCTTCTTCTCGAGCAAAGTTACTTGTGGCAACAGGCTGTTTCATTTAGATTATTTTTCTGTGGAAATTTGACCAAAGAAGAAATAAACAAAAGTTGTCTTGATCCGCACAATCAGCAGTCAGTCATTATCCAAAACAAATATGCTTGTCCAATGTAAACACATTTTCCCAACAGATAGCTGCTGGTAGCCAGTGGAGCATCCATCCATCCAACCCCAGGCCACGGGTGTTAATGTTCTCAACTCTGTTTATTTTCCCAGAGCCCCAGGCACCCCTATGGCCTGTTGTAACATCTCCATGTGTAAGCAGTTTAGGATTGTTGAGACAAATGTCTGTCAACCCAACCCAGAAACTCAACAAGCTTTGAGGGAGGGAGTATGAGGAACTATAAGATGGAGTGAAGAACAAATCAATTTAAGAGAGAGACAGGGGCAAGAGAGACGGGGGAGAGAGAGAGAGACGGGGAGAGAGAGACTGGGGAGAGAGAGAGAAACGGGGGAGAGAGACAGGGGCAAGAGAGAGACTGGGGAGAGAGAGAGAGACTGGGGAGAGAGAGAGAAACAGGGGAGAGAGACAGGGGCAAGAGAGAGACGGGAGAGAGAGAGAGACTGGGGAGAGAGAGACTGGGGAGAGAGAGACTGGGAGAGAGAGAGAGACGGGGGAGAGAGAGAGAGACGGGGGAGAGAGAGAGAGACGGGGGAGAGAGAGAGAGACTGGGGAGAGAGAGAGAGACTGGGGAGAGAGAGAGAGACGGGGGAGAGAGAGAGAGAGACGGGGGAGAGAGAGAGAGAGACGTGGGGGAGAGGAGAGGAGAGAGACTGGGGAGAGAGAGAGAGGGACTGGGGAGAGAGAGACTGGGGAGGAGAGGCGAGGGATGAGAGAGAGGAGACTGGGGGAGGAGTGGAGAGAGAGAGAGGGACTGGGGAGAGAGAGAGAGACACTAATGGGGAGGAGAGAGAGAGATGGTGAGAGAGACTGGGGGAGAAAGAGGAGAGAGAGGGCTGAGGGGGGAGAGAGAGAGGAGAGAGGAAGAAGACGGGGAGAGAGAGAGGAGACTGGGGGGGGGAGAGAAGAGACGGGGGGGAGGGGGAGGGAGGGGGAGGAGAGAGGAGACGGGGGAGAGAGAGAGACTGGGTGAGGAGAGCGGAGGAGACTGGGGAGGAGAGGAGAGAGACGGGGGGAGAGAGAGAGAGACAGGGGGGGGAGAGAGAGAGGAGAGAGGGAGAGAGAGAGAGAGACTGGGGAGAGAGAGAGAGACTGGGAGAGAGAGAGAGACTGGGGAGAGAGAGAGAGACTGGGGAGAGAGAGACTGGGGAGAGAGAGAGAGACTGGGGAGAGAGAGAGAGACGGGGGGGGAGAGAGAGAGAGACTGGGGAGAGAGAGAGAGACTGGGGAGAGAGAGACAGGGGAGAGAGAGAGACTGGGGAGAGAGAGACGGGGGAGAGAGAGACAGGGGAGAGAGAGAGAGACGGGGGAGGAGAGAGATGGGGGGAGAGAGAGAGAGACTGGGGAGAGAGAGAAAGACTGGGGAGAGAGAGAGAGACTGGGGAGAGAGAGAGAGACTGGAGAGAGAGAGACTGGGGAGAGAGAGAGAGACTGGGGAGAGAGAGAGAGACTGGGGAGAGAGAGAGAGACTGGGGAGAGAGAGACTGGGGAAAGAGAGACTGGAGAGAGAGA
The DNA here is from genome assembly GCF_901001165.1 of Salmo trutta. Classification (NCBI taxonomy): domain Eukaryota; kingdom Metazoa; phylum Chordata; class Actinopteri; order Salmoniformes; family Salmonidae; genus Salmo; species Salmo trutta. Next base: position 35,742,974 of record NC_042990.1, on the reverse strand, counting down.
GACGGGGGGAGAGAGAGACGGGGGAGAGAGAGACAGGGGAGAGAGAGAGAGACGGGGGGAGAGAGAGAGAGACGGGGGAGAGAGAGAGAGACGGGGGAGAGAGAGACAGGGGAGAGAGAGAGAGACAGGGGAGAGAGAGACTGGGGAAAGAGAGACTGGGGAGAGAGAGACGGGGGGAGAGAGAGAGAGACGGGGGGAGAGAGAGACAGGGGAGAGAGAGAGAGACGGGGGAGAGAGAGACAGGGGAGAGAGAGACGGGGGAGAGAGAGACAGGGGAGAGAGAGAGAGACAGGGGAGAGAGAGGCTGGGGAAAGAGAGACTGGGGAGAGAGAGACGGGGGAGAGAGAGAGAGACGGGGGAGAGAGAGAGAGACGGGGGAGAGAGAGAGAGACGGGGGAGAGAGAGAGAGACGGGGGAGGGAGAGAGAGAGAGACGGGGAGAGAGAGAGAGACAGGGGAGAGAGAGAGACAGGGGAGAGAGAGACGGGGGAAAGAGAGACGGGGGAGAGAGAGAGAGACGGGGGAGAGAGAGAGAGAGACGGGGGAGAGAGAGAGAGACAGGGGGAGAGAGAGAGAGACGGGGGAGAGAGAGACTGGGGAGAGAGAGAGAAACGGGGGAGAGAGACAGGGGCAAGAGAGACGGGGGAGAGAGCGAGAGTGAGAAATGGGGGAGAGAGAGAGAAAGAGAGACTGGGGAGAGACAGAGAAACGGGGGAGAGAGAAAGAAATGGGGAGAGAAAAAGAGACGAGGGAGAGAGAGAGAGATGGGGAGAGGGCGATATAGACGGGGAAAGATACGGGGAGAGAGAGACGGGGAGAGACGGGGGAGAGACTTGACTTGTTGCCTTTCTTTAATGATACATCCTCATTTCATTAAAACAAATATCCCTTGTGCTGCATACTCACCTTGCCCTCTACCCCACGATACAAAACAACATCACATTAACCAAAACCTCACCACTTCTACAACCGTATATCCAACCTATCTCCCCCGGCTATACAGACGGCCCCCCAACACACCATATCTTCTGAAACACCTTCCTCAGCTATACAGACAGCCCCCCAACACACCATATCTCCTGAAACATCTTCCCCAGCTATACAGACAGCACCCCCAACACACCATATCTCCTGAAACATCTTCCTCAGCTATACAGACAGCACCCCAACACACCATATCTTCTGAAACATCTTCCCCAGCTATACAGACAGCCCCCCAACACACCATATCTTCTGAAACACCTTCCTCAGCTATACAGACGGCCTCCCCGACACACCATATCTCCTGAAACATCTCCCCCAGCTATACAGACGGCCCCCAACACACCATATCTCCTGAAACATCTTCCCCAGCTATACAGACAGCCCCCCAACACACCATATCTTCTGAAACACCTTCCTCAGCTATACAGACGGCCTCCCCGACACACCATATCTCCTGAAACATCTCCCCCAGCTATACAGACAGCCCCCCCAACACACCATATCTTCTGAAACACCTTCCTCAGCTATACAGACAGCCCCCCAACACACCATATCTTCTGAAACACCTTCCTCAGCTATACAGACAGCCCCCCAACACACCATATCTTCTGAAACACCTTCCTCAGCTATACAGACAGCCCCCCAACACACCATATCTTCTGAAACACCTTCCTCAGCTATACAGACAGCCCCCCCAGCACACCATATCTCCTGAAACATCTCCACACTTTTTATCATTCTATAGAAGTCAAACTCCACCCTAAGGCGCGCAGAGACCATCCCATTAAACACTAGTAAAGGGTCTGTCATCCCTCCACCTTTGACCCTGTTCCTGCTTGTTAGCCAAATAGCCAACTTTGCCTGAACAAACAGAAAATTCAACAACACACATTTGGCATTTTCCTTATTTGAATACCTGTACCCCATTATAAACATCCCAACAGTAAAAACCTCCCCCAACCTCTCACACAGACATTTCAACAGAGACATTAATGGAATTAACCTGGTGCACACAGAAAACACATGAATCACAGTTTCACTCATGACACAGAAAGAACACCCCTGTCCGACTCCCGGGTCGTTCCGTGCCAACCAGCTGGTAGTGGCCAGGGCTCCATCTAGAACCCTCCACTGGAGGTCCCCTGAGACGTTAGTCCTGTTTGTTGTGCCAAGACTTCCGGGGTTTTCCACCCCTGCTCCCCCCGCAGCCGCAGGTTGCCCAGCCTTAGTAAACCCCTTGCCATCAGTTTCCTCTGCAGGGTGGCCGACTGAACCGATCTCAAAGGGATGGCTGGGTTGTGGAAGATAGGCTCCTCCCACACCCACAGGCCAGGCTCCACACCCCCTTCTCGTGTGGGCCTTAGCAGCTGCCAGGCCCTCAGCATTGCAGAGTAAAATTCTGAGAGACCTGCTGTACTCAGCCTCTCCAGCTTCATGAGGAACAGCTGCCGGTCCAATCCTAGTCCGCCAGCTCTCCTCAGCAGCACGCATGCAGGTTCCTACCAGCCAACATCAGTATGGTACAGCAGTCACGACAAGTCCAAAATGTCCCTGACTAAGAACAAGTTGTCAGTGATTGAGCGTCCCGGTACACAATATGTCTGGTCCTTGTGTACTATAGAGTCCAGACGGGACTTCAGTCTGTTAGCGAGGACCTTGGCAAATATCTTGTAGTCCGCACAGAGCAGTGCCACAGGCCTCCAGTTCTTAAGTTCACACAAGTCCCCTTTTTTGGGCAGGAGAGTTAGAGCCGCCGGACGGCAGCTCATCGGCAACTCTCCTACCCCGACACATTCACGCAACATGCAAAAGAAGTCCTGTCCAATTAGTCCCCTGAATTTTTCATAAAACTCCACTGGGAGTCCATCGACCCCCGGTGCATGGCCGGGGGACATCTGGGTTACGGCCTCTGCCAGTTCATGGGACAACAGAGGAATGTCCATTTCATCCCTCTGTGCCAGAGAGAGCTTTGGGAGTCCTGCGAACAAGACCTGAGCACACATAGGATCACACACTTCTGCCCTATACAACTCAGTATAAAACTCCACAGTCCGCTCCCGCATCTCACCCACCACAGAGGTCACCTGCCCATCAGACAGCCGTAGACAATGCATAACCTTGGCTTCACCGCTCTGTCTTTCCAAACCAAAGAAGGAGCTGGGAGCATCCATCTCCTTGAACATTGAGAATCTAGCTCTTACATGTGCTCCCTTTGCTTTATCCTGGAAAAAACTGCCCAGGTCCCTACGTAATTCAGCTAAATTAGCCTGGAGGCCTACATTGCCTTGCCCCACTGGCTCTACCTCCACTTCACTGATACTAAGAGTCAATATTTGCAGTGTTGACCCTTCTTTTTCAAGACCTCTGCAATCCGCCCTTGCATGCTATCAATTAAATTCTGGGCCACATCCTGACTGATGGCAGCCCATTCTTGCATAATCAATGCTTGAAGCAGATGCTAAACTACAGGACTGTTTTGCTATCACAGACTGGAATATGTTCCGGGATTCTTCCGATGGCATTGAGGAGTACACCACATCAGTCACTGGCTTTATCAATAAGTGCATCAAGGACGTCATCCCCAGAGTGATACCGCCCAAACAGATCCACTAATGATGTAATCTCTATTGCACTCCACACTGCCCTTTCCCACATGGACAAAAGGAACACCTACGTGAGAATGCTATTCATTGACTACAGCTCAGCGTTCAACACCATAATACCCTCAAAGCTCATCACTAAGCTAAGGACCCTGGGACTAAACACCTCCCTCTGCAACTGGATCCTGGACTTCCTGATGGGCCGCCTCCAGGTGGTGAGGGTAGGTAGCAACACATCTGCCACGCTGATCCTCAACACTGGAGCCCCTCAGGGGTGCGTGCTCAGTCCCCTCCTGTACTCCCTGTTCACCCACGACTGCATGGCCAGGCACGACTCCAACACCATTATTAAGTTTGCAGACGACACAACAGTGGTAGGCCTGAACACCGACAAAACAGCCTATAGGGAGGAGGTCAGAGACCTGGCCGGGTGGTACCAGAATAACAACCTATCCCTCAACGTAACCAAGACTAAGGAGATGATTGGGGACTACAGGAAAAGGAGGACCGAGCACGCCCCCATTCTCATCGACGGGGCTGTAGTGGAGCAGGTTGAGAGCTTCAAGTTCCTTGGTGTCCACATCAACAACAAACTAGAATGGTCCAAACACACCAAGACAGTCGTGAAGAGGGATCGACAAAGCCTATTCCCCATCAGGAAACTAAAAAGATTTGGCATGGGTCCTAAGATCCTCAAAAGGTTCTACAGCTGCAACATCGAGAGCATCCTGACTGGTTGCATCACCGCCTGGTACGGCAACTGCTCGGCCTCCGACCGCAAGGCACTACAGAGGGTAGTGCGTACGGCCCAGTACATCACTGGGGCTAAGCTGCCTGCCATCCAGGACCTCTACACCAGGCGGTGTCAGAGGAAGGCCCAAAAAATTGTCAAAGACCCCAGCCACCCCAGTCATAGACTGTTCTCTCTACTACCGCATGGCAAGCGGTACCGCAGTGCCAAGTCTTGGACAAAAAGGCTTCTCAACAGTTTTTACCCCCAAGCCATAAGACTCCTGAACAGGTAATCAAATGGCTACCTGGACTATTTGCATTGTGTCCCCCCCCCCCCCCAACCCCTCTATTACGCTGCTGCTACTCTCTGTTTATCATATATGCATAGTCACTTTAACTATACATTCATGTACATACTGCCTCAATTGGCCCAACTAACCGGTGCCTGTATATAGCCTCGCTACTGTTATAGCCTCGCTACTGTATATAGCCTTGCTACTGTTGTTTATATGGGGACAGCCAAAGAACCCTGTTGGAACCCTTATTTCTAAGAGTGTACCCTCTCAGGCAGTTGCTGGGAAAGACTCCATCTCTAGAAGTCCTGCCAACCGTCTGGCACAGCTTCAATGATTGTACAGAGAACCAACCTTCCCCAATGAGAAGAATGTCAGGGGAGTGCCACTGTGGTCAGAATGGGACAGAATCATGTGGCTGCAATGTTAGGATTAAAAAAAAGCTAACAAAATGCATTTTCTACCATCACCCCTCTGTTCTAAAAATGGCAAATTCCTCTTTTCCTACAAATAATGAGTGAGTTCTTTCTGGCTGCCACCACATTTCTGCGGGTTATTCACAGGGAAAGATTCCTCACAAAATGCCAATTGTTTAAATAATCAAACCAATATATGTACAGTTGGACCAAAGTGGATCGAATGAAGGCGATGATATATGAGATGGCTACATAGGCATCTTATACAGAATTTGGCCTAACTGTTTTAACTGTGATGCTGATAAGGCCAGTAAATCACACAAAAGTAAAACAGAAAACAAAACTATTGTATTCTTCCTAGTAGACAATGACTCCCCTATACTAGTCAGGACACTGTCAATCAAGCTCTTACTTTGAATGATCCAGTAAATTAGGGTTTCCCTACTGGTGGCCTGTGGATCGAATCTAGTTTATGATCCCTGTCCAACAATCTATCCAGTTTAGAGCCCTAGGAATATGTGCAACAGGACAAGGTCTCCCCTATACTAGTCAGGACACTGTCTATACAGGATAGAACGTTTAAAGAGAGATAGAGGACATTTAACCATTTGTTGGCTGAGAGAGAAAACATAAAATGGAGAGAGAGAGAGAGATTTGTGACCTTTTCTTGTGGCAACAGGGCAACCAGTGAAGAACTAACACTACTGTAAATACAATCCATATTTATATTCCCTTTTATACTTTAACTATTTGCACATTGTTACAACACTGTATATAGACATAACGTGACACTTGAAATGTCTTTATTATTTTTGAATATTTGTGAGTGCAATGTTTACTGTTAATTTTGTATTACTTATTTCACTTTTGTTTATTATCTATTCCACTTGCTTTGGCAAGTGAAATATGTTTCCCATGCCAATAAAGCTCTTTGAATTGAATTGAGAGAGCATGAGGCCTAAATAGAGGGCGAGAGAGAGAGCATGAGGCAGAGAGAGAATATGTAAGAGAGAGAGAGACTGTTTATTTCACTTTTGTTTATCCATTTGACTTGCTTTGGCAATGTAAACATATGTTTACCATGCCAATAAAGCCCACTGAAATGAATTGAGAGAGAGGGGGTATGAGGCTGAGAGAAATAAGTTACATGTTCTGCCTGTGTCTTGTGTAAAACAACACCTAATAAAATGTTCCTTCTAAAGAGCACTGCATCTGCTTCGTTTTCAACCCGCATTCATATCACTGATTTGGTATCACACCCACACCACTGTCTGCGGGGTCAACGGTAGGGACGTTTTTAGATTTTAGGGATACAGATTTTCAACCTAAATTCCGTTTCCACTTCAAAACGGATCTCGGGACTCAGGAGTCTTTTTCCGCCTGAGTTACTGACTCAGTCAGACAGGTGTCTCCTGACAGCTGTGATAGATAGGATATCTTTGTTTGTGTCCACATTTCTTGACCTACAAAGCCACGCGAATATCTGTTCTCTTGATAAAAACACACAGGTTACCTTTCCCAATTTATGAAAGTAGTTAACATATTTGGTATATGTTATCTGATAAATATCAACGGATGAACCGTGAATCGATTCGCATGACTGACGCTGCATTATCGAGGTTCTTTCTTTGCCCGAAATAAGGCAATTCACGTTTTAAATCCAATACTGATAATATCGACTCCTATAAGTGTGTTATTATTCGTTATTAACACGTGCACAAATGTCAAATATCTTACCAGCAGCAGCTCTTTGCGTGTCAGGGAACTTTGCGAAATGTCGTCCCTTTGTTTCAGTCACCAACCTGTGGCTTGCAGTTTTTGTCCGGCAGCTGAATTGACTCCAAATGATGGTCAGTCAAGATCCCACTCCTCCGACGAAGTGGCGCACCCTCCTCTACTTCAACTACTATGAAACGCATTGTGCAGCCTAGCTACTACCTCCCCATGCGCAACAGCATCAATCAAACCCGCCAGAGGGATTACAAAGAAATGAGAAAAAAAGAAAAAAAAACTATTCCACATTATATCAAATACAGACATATAACGAATAATTTTTTTTGACATTTTGTTTTGTATACGTTTTAAAGACTCTAAATAGTTTTCCAAATCAGATAAAACATTTAAGGAAAGGGGCTTTTTCTTCATAAATTTTGATTTGTGTATGAAATATTTTCCTAATAAAATAAAGAGATTTATGACATACTCACGTTCAATTGTGGAATCAGTGTAGTAAAATAATATGTCAAACTTAGTAATATCAATGGTTGTATGCAATTTGAGGCCAAGATGTATTTTTACATCAGTCCAGAACACTTCACTATATAAACAATGACAGGATAAGATTCAGTTTCTAGTTCACAAAAACTGCATTCACTGGTAACATCAAGTATATATTTAGAAATCAAGCTATTACACGGATATAATCTATGGATAATCTTAAAGGAGATCTCCTTTACTTTATTGTTCACCATAAATTTGTGTGGAGTGAGCCAAGCACGGCGCCAGTTTACATCAAACGATGAAGCCCAACAGAATATCGCAGAGGGAATCGACTTCCTGTAGAAAATATCCCTTAATAAACGATTGTTGAATTTCGTATCTAGTAGACCAATGCCATTCACCTGAACATTGCTTACAATCGGAGATATTCCAAAATATGCATTATTCTGAAGTAAAGTTTTTATCCCACTAGGTATAGCTTTAATAACAGTGTCATATTCCTTGCTTGAAACCTCAAAGTTGTATCTTTCCATAAATTCTCTCCGTGTAAATAGATTCCCACTAATATTAACCAATTGGTTGACAAGGACAATGTTTTTCGAGAACCATTTATGGTTAAACAACATCTTGTTTCTATATATCGACCCATTGTTCCATATAAAACATTTATGAGGTGAAAAGTTGTGTTTATACAGCAAAGCCCAGCACATTAAAGCCTGCTTGTGAAAATCTGCCAGTTTCACAGGAAGTTTACCCACAATATATGGACATTGTAGTAAAAAATTAAGCCCTCCGAGCTTCTGAAAAACAAAATGAGGTATAATATTCCAGAAACGATGAGGATTTTTTTATATATCTTTTAATCCAGTTGACCTTTGATATCTGATTAAAGAGAGTGAAGTCTAAGACATTTAGACCACCATCACAATCCCTGTTGGTGATAACATCTCTTTATCTTATGTGGCTTGTTTTTCCATATGAAGTTGTACAAAAGCCTATCTAAGGTACAGCATGAGACAGTAAGTCATTATTATGAGACAGAAAGTCATCATGAGACAGTATGTCTGTCACGAATCCCACCGAAGGTGGCTCCCCTGCTCGGGCGGCGCTCGGCGGTCGTCGTTGCTGATCCTTTTTTCCTTTTCTGTTTGTATGTCTTATTGGTTGCACCTGTTCCCTATTTGAGTGTCTTGATTTGTGTTTATTTAAGCCTGTTTAGCCCACCCAGGTTTGTGCGGGATTATTTTATGTCAGTGTGCTTTTTGGATGTGCTGGCTATTCGCCTTGATTTTCTTTCCGGACTGTGTGCCCGTTATTACTGGGCTGGTCATTTCGTTCACGCGCCGGTTGTGTTGGCGTTGACCGTTTTGTGTGTGTGTGTGTGTGTGTGTGTGTGTGCATGAGAGAGAGAGAGAGAGTTTGTGGTGATATTGTTCCATATTAATGGAATGGACAGTTTTGTTGATGTGAGTTGGTGCCTGTTTGATGACATCTGGTTGACATGAGATTTAATTAATATATTTTTTGAATTTTAAATGATTAATATATAACCATTGATTCTTGAAGAATGTAACTTGGAAATGCCTCATGATCAACGGCCTTACCCCAAAAGTCAGATTGTTTGGGGGGTGGTGGTAAATGGGCTTCCATAAGTAAATTCAAATGGCACAGGCAAACAAATCTTTACTGAGCTTTTCGTTAACTTGAAAAGTGTTTCTTTAGCCAACATATCAATGTTGTCACTGTAAAAGTCAATGTGAAAAAGTCAAACACGAACAGAACTCTATAGGCTTCTGTATAGGCTACTTCTGGATCACAGACACCTCATCAAACTGTTTGTTCTTCGTCCCTGTTTTATGTTAGCCTGAGTGAATGAGTGCCAGTCTGTACTAACGTGTCAACTCCTAATTGACATGCCATGTTTTGCTTGACCATGACCAATGGAGTTGCCAAGAGCACAAGCAGATCTGGGACCAGGCTGTATGTCGCACTAATATTGGATTGGGTAAAAACTGAAGCAGTGAACTAGCATAAGGCTTTACTTGTGTTGTCATTCATTCAGACTCATTTAGGGTTCCTTACCGACTTAATCACCAGATTACATTCTCTGCGGTCACAAGAAATTGCTGGTCCCTGAAAAAACTCTAGCAAGCAAGATATCTTTTTTCCCCAAAAACATTTTACCTCCCATTTTCCACCACTCCAAACTGCAGGTCTGGGGTTGATTAGAGAGTTATGTTCAATACATTGTGGCTTCATCCTGCCACTACTCATTAGGCATGACAAAATGTATGAGCACATGTGGAGTATTAACGAAGCTTTTGTGTCACATACATATTTCAACCTATTTATCTTGATAGTTTACCCTGTACTGTTAAAAGGCTTGTGGATATGCCTCAGGGGGTTCTAGAATGTTTAAATTATTTTTTTAAATGGGGGGGGGGGGGGGGGGGGTCACATTATGCAATGTAATAATGAAACATTCTCTATGGTTGATACCAACCACCTGACCTAATCATTCCCAAGGTCAGAAGATCTACCTGAAGGACACAAACGCATGGCTCATTAATTTTGAACATTTTAAATGTAACATTTAACTAGACAAGTCAGTTAAGAACAAATTCTTATTTACAATGACGGCCTACACCGGCCAAACCCGGACGATGCTGGGCCAATTGTGCGCCACCGCGCTATTGGACTTCCAATCACGGACGGTTGTGATACAGCCTGGATTTGAACCAGGTTGTCTGTAGTGACGCCTCAAGCACTGACATGCAGTGCCTTAGACCGCTGCGCCACTCGGGAACCCCATACGTAGACACAGTAGAAGTGGGAAGTTTACATACACTTACGTTGGAGTCATTAAATCTCGTTTTTCAACCACTCCACTTTTCTTTTGTTTTAAAAGAAACTACAGTTTTGGCAAGTCGGTTAGGACATCTACTTTGTGTATGACACAAGTCAACAACTGTTTACAGACAGATTATTTCACTGTATCACAATTCCCGTGGGTCAGAAGTTTACATACTCTAAGTTGACTGTGCCTTTAAACAGCTTGGAAAATTCCAGAAAATAATGTCATGGCTTTAGAAGATTCTGATAGGCTAATTGACATCATTTGAATGAATGGGGACAAAGATCGTACTTTTTGGAGAAATGTCCTCTGGTCTGATGAAACAAAAATAGAACTGTTTGGCCATAATGACCATCGTTATGTTCGGAGGAAAAAGGTGGAGGGTTGCAAGCCGAAGAACACCATCCCAACCGTGAAGCACGGGGGTGGCAGCATCATGTTGTGGGGGTGCTTTGCTGCAGGAGGGACTGGTGCACTTCATGAGGAAGAAAAATTATGTGGATATATTGAAGCAACATCTCAAGACATCAGTCAGGAAGTTAAAGCTTGGTCGCAAGTGGGTCTTCCAAATAGACAATGACCCCAAGCATACTTCTAAAGTTGTAGCAAAATGGCTTAAGGACAACAAAGTCAAGGTATTGGAGTGGCCATCACAAAGCCCTGACCTCAATCCTATAGAAACTGTGTGGGCAGAACTGAAAAAGCGTGCGCGAGCAAGGAGGCCTACAAACCTGACTCAGTTACACCAGCTCTGTCAGGAGGAATGGGCCAAAATTCACCCAACTCATTTTGGGAAGCTTGTGGAAGGCTACCCGAAACGTTTTACCCAAGTTAAACAATTTAAAGGCAATGCTACCAAATACTAATTGAGTGTATGTAAACTTCTGACCCACTGGTAATGTGATGAAAGAAACAAAAGCTGAAATAAATCCTTCTCTCTACTATTATTCTGACATTCACATTCTTAAAATAAAGTTGTGATCCTAACTGTTTTTACTAAGATTAAATGTCAGGAATTGTGAAAAACTGAGTTGAAATATATTTGGCTAAGGTGTATGTAAACTTCCGACTTCAACTGTACATAGAGTAAGGTCACCAACGTTGAGACAAAGTCACAGGTAGAGAAACACTGGCTAGGTTTCCATCTGATTGGTGACAGATTTATGTGAATATTCAAAAATATCATTAAGAAAATATGCACATTTTCCCACCAGTGGTGTGTTCCCACCAAATTGACTTGCTGTTGATAAAAATCTGTGAGTGATGACATAGTGCACACAAAATGAACTTTTTCCACTTAAGTTTTCACGTACGTAATAAAAATCAAAAGTTCAATGTGTTTCCATCACATTTTCAACTCTATTAATAGTTTTGTCACAAAAACTGTTGTTTTAAAAAGCAAATGTGCCCATTTTGGTCTTGGCACGTGTTCTCTAGCCAAGATACAGTACGGGTAGGCTGAGGGAGTAAATTTACTTCGATATTATGATTATTATATCAATATTTGCGCATAAAAGGCGTTTCCACTGGCATAATTAATCTTACAGACACAAAATGATCTCACCATGTTGACTGAAAAAAAATTACATTTAGCAGACGCTCTTATCCAGAGCGATTTACATTTATATTTTAGTCATTTAGCAGACGCTCTTATCCAGAGCGACTTACAGTAGTGAATGCATACATTTCATTTCATGCATTATTTTTTTGTTTTTGTTTTTGTACTGGCCCCCCGTGGGAATCGAACCCACAACCCTGGCGTTGCACACACCATGCTGGCGTTGCAAACACCACGCTCTACCAACTGAGCCACAGGGAAGGATTTACAAATTGGTGCATTCACCTTATGATATCCAGTGGAACAACCACTTTACAATAGTACATCTATATCTTTTTGGGGGGGAGGGTAGTGCCCTTCTTGGGTGTAGGGCCTGATCAGAGCCTGAAGGTACGGCGGCGCCGTTCCCCTCACAGCTCCGTAGGCAAGCACCAAACTTCCTGTTTCCATCACAGCTGTCATTTTTTACATGGTATGTCTTTACTGGCATAAAAACTGTGGATGGAAACTTGATTTTTATGTAGGTTTCCATCCAATTAACGACAGATTTTTATGCAAATATGATTAAAAAATCTGCATAAATTAAATATGCAAATGTTCCCACCACCTGTTAAATTCCCATGTACCAAATAAAAAATACAAGTGAAATGGGTTTCCATTTCTATTTCAACTCTTCTGATGGTTTTGTCACAAAGAATGTTGCGTTATATAGCGAACGTATCCACTCTGATATTGATTGGCATTTGCTCTCTAGTCAACAACTCGCAGATACAGTGCTGGTATAGCCTGCAGGAGATTATTATGGACAAAAGAGCTAGATCATTTTTTATTTGTCAAACGGCAGCCAAGCGTCGATTATCATGTCCCCAGAATAAAACCTTTGATATTTATTGGAAAGTAGCATGAAGCTCATCTTGCATTTCCCCACCGTGTGAAGTTAACAGTCATTTATTTAATCTGTAGCCTAATAAACGGCACGTGTTCCCGAGTCGTAGTGGGAGGACCACACGACGTCATCGCGTCACTCACTTCAATATGATGGTCATTATTTGTGCGCGGTGGCGTTTTCACCCCCAATTTCTCGCATCATTAATTTTTCCGAAAACAAAAACATCCGACCTTGTCTAGCGTATTTTTTTTTGTCGACATTTGGAAACTTTACCGAAAAGATTTTCTGTATCCATCAGGACTGTCGTGACACTTTTTTAAATCCAATATGTACTTTACGTGCATAAAACGATTGGATGGTAACCTGGTTACAATGGTAACCTGGTTACAGACATCATACTCTGCTTTTCTGTGCTTCTTTTCCTTTAGTAGATCAACAGTGCCATGACGAGCCAAAACAAACTTGATATCCTCCATTTAGGCAAGCTGCTTGTTGTTCTAACCTCTGAGGAAATGTTGTTTTGTTCAAGACAATACATTTACCATAGGATCCGAAATGGTAGACTGGATGCTTAAAACGGTAACGTTACAGTGATGAACGACAATATTCAAATTAAAAAAAAAATCTTTAATGCTTCACACAATTTCAGAAAAAATATTGTGGGAGACATTCACATTTCCCTTGTAATTCAAACCCTTTAAATGCTTAATTTACTCACAATTTGATATACCAAAAAAAAAAAGGATTTATAACCTTATGACATCTGACAACATATTCGATATCATTCACTCCGTTTGCACTCAAAAGCAAAACAAAGCAATGCAAGCATAATCTCACAATGGTACAACCAGCAGAATCAACCCAATTGGTTGTCAGATGAATGACAAACTATTTAATCAAAATGGTGGTCCTGAATGGCACCCTATCCCCTATATCGGGTGGGCGATTCCAGTCCTGATTGGCGTCACAGTTTTGCCCCAGCTAACACACCTGACTCCAATAATCACCTAATCATGATCTTCAGTTTAGGAATATATTTCACTATATATTTTACCTCTTGGGGATGTCATTCGAAAACATAATGTTAAATTTCACTGCTATGCGGACGACACACAGCTGTACATTTCAATGAAACATGGTGAAGCCCCAAAATTGCCCTTGCAAGAAGCCTGTGTCTCAGACATAAGGAAGTGGATGGCTGCAAACGTTCTACTTTTAAACTCGGACAAAACAGAGATGCTTGTTCTAGGTCCCAGGAAACAAAGAGACCTTCTGTTGAATCTGACAATTAATCTGGATGGTTGTACAGTCGTCTCAAATAAAACTGTGAAGGACCTCGGCGTTACTCTGGACCCTGATCTCTCGTTTGAAGAACATATCAAGACTGTTTCAAGGACAGCTTTTTTCCATCTACGTAACATTGCAAAAATCAGAAACTTTCTGTCCAAAAATGACGCAGAAAAATTAATCCATGCCTTTGTTACTTCTAGGTTGGACTACTGCAATGCTCTACTTTCCGGCTACCCGGATAAAGCACTAAATAAACTTCAGTTAGTGCTAAATACGGCTGCTAGAATCCTGACTAGAACCAAAAATTTGATCATATTACTCCAGTGCTAGCCTCCCTACACTGGCTTCCTGTTAAGGCAAGGGCTGATTTCAAGGTTTTACTGCTAACCTACAAAGCATTACATGGGCTTGCTCCTACCTATCTTTCCGATTTGGTCCTGCCGTACATACCTACACGTACGCTACGGTCACAAGACGCGGGCCTCCTAATTGTTCCTAGAATTTCTAAGCAAACAGCTGGAGGCAGGGCTTTTTCCTATAGAGCTCCATTTTTATGGAATAGTCTGCCTACCCATGTGAGAGACGCAGACTCAGTCTCAACCTTTAAGTCTTTACTGAAGACACATCTCTTCAGTAGGTCCTATGATTAAGTGTAGTCTGGCCCAGGGGTGTGAAGGTGAACGGAAAGGCTGGAGCAACGAACCGCCCTTGCTGTCTCTGCCTGGCCGGTTTCCCCTCTTTCCACTGGGATTCTCTGCCTCTACCCCTTTTACGGGGGCTGAGTCACTGGCTTACTGGTGTTCTTCCATGCCGTCCCTGGGAGGGGTGCGTCACTTGAGTGGGTTGAGTCACTGACGTGGTCTTCCTGTCTGGGTTGGCGCACCCCCTTGGGCTGTGCCATGGCAGAGATCTTTGTGGGCTATACTCGGCCTTGTCCCGGGATGGTATGTTGGTGGTTGGAGATATCCCTCCAGTGGTGTGGAGGCTGTGCTTTGGCAAAGTGGGTGGGGTTATATCCTACCTGTTTGGCCCTGTCCGGGGGTTCATCGGATGGGGCCACAGTGTCTCCTGACCCCTCCTATCTCAGCCTCCAGTATTTATGCTGCAGTAGTTTATGTGTCGGGGGGCTAGGGTCAGTCTGGAGTATTTCTCTTGTCTTTTCCGGTGTCCTGTGTGAATTTAAATATGCTCTATCTAATTCTCTCTTTCTTTCTTTCTTTCTTTCTTTCTCTCTCTCGGAGGACCTGAGCCCTAGGACCATGCCTCAGGACTACCTGGCTTGATGACTCCTTGCTGTCCCCAGTTCACCTGGCCGTGCTGCTGCTCCAGTTCCAACTGTTCTGCCTGCAGCTATGGAACCCTGACCTGTTCACCGGACGTGCTACCTGTCCCAGACCTGCTGTTTTCAACTCTCTAGAGACAGCAGGAGAGGTAGAGATACTCTCAAAGATCGGCTATGAAAAAGCCAACTGGCACTTACTCTTGTGTTGCTGACTTGTTGCACCCTCGACAACTACTATGATTATTATTATTTGACCATGCTGGTCATTTATGAACATTTGAACATCTAGGCCATGTGCTGTTATAATTTCCACCCGGCACAGCCAGAAGAGGACTGGCCACCCCTCATAGCCTGGTTCCTCTCTAGGTTTCTTCCTAGGTTTTGGCCTTTCTTGGGAGTTTTTCCTAGCCACTGTGCTTCTACACCTGCATTGCTTGCTGTTTGGGGTTTTAGGCTGGGTTTCTGTACAGCACTTTGAGATATCAGCTGATGTAAGAAGGGCTATATAAATAAATTTGATTTGATTTAATCAGCTGTGTTTGCTAGGGATGGAGAAACAGTGTGACACCAATCAGGCCCTCGAGGACTGGAGTTGTCCACCCCTGCCCTATATAGTGCACTACTTTTGACCAGGCCCTGGTCTGGTCACAAAAGTAATAAAGACAAACCCCTCTAAGCAGAGGAGAGTCACCTATTTTTTAATACATAAAAATCTGAAACTATAGACTGTATAGCCTTCTCAATGTTTGCCATGGGTAGTGCAACATCTAACTGTCCTAACAGTCTCACTTGAGCATCAATGACAAGATCAAAGCCCCCGTACCCCTGAAGATCATCTCTTAGTTGAAGGTAGGGTTGAATTCCACCTGACCAGGCAAGTCCCAGATTTCGAATTTGACGAAAGAGCTGCTGGAGATGTAATCGTTGTAGATTTTGTTGGCGCTCTCCAAGAACAGTGTGTCGTTTGGCGACATCTTGTGGACTACAACCTGAATAGTGGAGCACAATAGACAAAGTGAACTTATGCTTGATCCGAAAATGTGGTCGGAGTCTTAGTATAGGGGTGTGACGCAATTGCGTATACGCCAGAGACACGCAGTGGCCAAATCAAGCTCTGTACAGCATCGCCGTGCCCTCTTAAATTTAGTGGAGGGCACCGTATAGTTCCGCATTGACATGATTGTCTGACGGTAGCTGGGGGCGGTAAATCCTGTACAAACACACTTCCATCACCGTAACTCTGCTCCGCTTAAGTACAAGAAGTAGGACGGCCCTCACGTCTGCATCGCAGTAAATGCTGTACGGCCACTTCAGACATCAAATTAACAATACAGAGCATTTTAGTGTAGATGACTTGACAAGCTAGTTTATCAATTTGAGTCGTGTGACATGCATAAACATTATAGTTTGTATGACTAGGCGGCAACACAACAAACCTTTTGAATGTTCGGTTTACCACTTCTCCTTGGTTTACTGTCACCTAACGTGTTCTCGATATCTGGTTCCTCCACGCCGTAGCCTTAATCCTTTGGGAAAGATAGTTCCCTGCCAGCGCAGGATCTTCGTACTGAATCGACATTTACCTGAAATCTGCCAGCTAATCAAATCTAGCAGCTGTTAAATCCACTGATCAAATTCAATCGTGTTTAGCAAACTAGCAGCACTGGTTTAGTTGACAACCAAGTCGTGACTTGAAAATATATTCTAGTGTTGTTGTTATATGGTGTATTCACTACGAAATAAATACCAGTATTTTAGTGCCAAAGTAAACATCATTCATTTACACTGTAATTCTGCCTGTCAACTCAGGTCGTCACTAATCACAAAATCATATTTATGGTTAAAGCCCGACTATTTTCATGTTTTAATGTCACATGAGCAAGTACAGTGGACTACATTTCTTGTAAACTCAAAACCCAGCAATGCAATAATTAACAATGTAATACTAGGAAAAAACAGTAAGCATACTATATACACAGGGTAAGTTCCAAAACCATATTTACAACGTGCAGGTATACTGGAGTGATGGAGGTAGATATGTATAGGGGGAAGGGGACAGGGATACTGGAGTGATGGAGGTAGATATGTATAGGGGGAAGGGGACAGGGATATTGGAGTGATGGAGGTAGATATGTATAGGGGGAAGGGGACAGGGATACTGGGGTGATGGAGGTAGATATGTATAGGGGGAAGGGGACAGGGATACCGGAGTGATGGAGGTAGATATGTATAGGGGGAAGGGGACAGGGATACTGGAGTGATGGAGGTAGATATGTATAGGGGGAAGGAGACTATATACAGGGTCAGTACCATATTAACAATGTGCAGGGATACTGGAGTGATGGAGGTAGATATGTATAGGGGGAAGGGGACAGGGATACTGGAGTGATGGAGGTAGATATGTATAGGGGTAAGGTGATAAAAAAAATATTGCGCCTATTTAATGCAACCTTTGCTGTTAGTAGATGGCAAAGCAGCATACACTTTGGAAATTACAAATTCACTTTCTTATTCATAGCCTAAAATCGTTTAGCAAGTGCGCTGTTTAGCACTAACCCTAACCTTAACCCTAACCTTAATCACACTGCTAACATTATGCCTAACATTAAATTAATTTTTTTTTTTACTTTGTGGCTGTGGTAACTAGTGACAACTGTTAATTTGCCTGTTTCGTCTAATTTCTCCCTCAATCTCATTGGTTCTCCAGCCAAACGCTTGTTTCACTACATGGCCATGAGATGGCGCCAAATATATAGCTAGGGTTTTTTTGCCTAATGCCTTTACACAAGTAGCTCAGTTTCAGTTTCATTTATTTCAATAACAAATAGTGAAGTTAAGTGAAGTAACCGACGGAGTAAAGAAAAGTCCATCATTATCATCAATCATTGACATTTTATCTCATAATTCACAGTTCAGCTAATTATTGTTGTTGTCGTTTTGTCGTTATAGCAACCGGACCACTGAGGGAGGAATTGCTTTGTGGCAGTCAGAGGCTCTAGGTCTTGTCGGCTGTTGATAGCTAGCTAATTTACTAATTTACTAACGTTAATCATCATAACGCTACATATCTGTTCGCAATAATGGCCCATTACAGAGTAAGTATACGAAAATGTTCTTTAATGAACTTCAAATACGAGTGGTTTGAAGATATTTCTTTCATGTCCTATGTTTTCACTTGTTACTTTGTAACTAAGTTAGCTAACTAACTGCATTCATTGATTACTTTGTATCTTAGGTAGTTCTCATTAATTGGAATCAGAAGTATGGTTGTGCCAGTTAAACAATTCGTTTTCAAAGTTTATGGTCAACCAGGCACATCTTTTTTTTAAATTCTGCTTACCTGCCTGGAAACTTTCAAAAGAAACGGAAGTAGAGTTATCTAGTTACAGCTTTATGCAAAAATGTTTTGTTAGTCTTTTGATTCTTCTCATCGTTGTTTATTACACAGGCTTCAGAGTCCAAGAGAGAACAATTTCGAAGGTATCTAGAAAAAGCTGGAGTTCTTGACAGTCTCACCAATGGTAAGCCTCTTTCAGAAATTGAAGAACATTACTGGCAAAGTTTCTTTAAAATGCATAAAGTCTAACGTTTCTCATGCGGTATACTTTGATTTTGTACCTCATGTTCATCATTTTGATTCCAAATCCTAACCACTTGCATAGTCTATAGCAGGGGTGTCAAACATAGGCGAGGGTGTCCAATATGGCCCGTACGTGATTTGAGTTACAAAAAAACTCAATACACATTAACATTTTAGATTTACATTTTAGTCATTTAGCATAAAATCTTATCCAGATCAACTTACAGGAGCACATTAGGGTTAAGTGCCTTGCTCAAGGGCACATCGACATATTTGTTACGTAGTCGGCTCAGGGATTCGAACCAGTGACCATTTGGTTACTGGCCGAATGCTCTTAAAGGGAAACTTCAAAAATGTTCAACGTCATAGGTAGTCCAGCACTACCCCGACATCAACATATGTGAAAAAGGTAGATAAGTGTTTACAATGACATCATCGGTGTGTATGGGGTGATTTTGACCAATTATTAGTAGGCAAATTGGTTGATGTAATTGAAAAACTTATCTTTCTCGTTCATAATCTCCAGCACCACCTCAACATTAACATAAGTGAAAATGGCGTATGTTCTATGTTTTGTGGTAAAAAAGACAATGAAGTAGACATTAAAAATGTTTTCCCTTTAACCGCTAGGCTACCTACCGCCCATGACAAAAATACACCAAAAAAACAAATCAAAACTGTGTATAAATTTTAATCCACCTACATTCATACAGTTTCTTGACTTTGTCCAGCTTGCTATAATCACCGAAATGAAAACTAGACAGTCAGAAAGCATCAAATACAAACAGCGATAATTACTATTTTTTTGCTATTTTTCACGGTGAGGATATATAACTCATATTCAGTGAGGCCCTCCGGACCTTGTTGAAGAACGAATGCGGCCCCCAGGGCAAAACCTGTTTGACACCCCTGATCTATAACAAAACTTTGACTCGCATATCACCACCAATATCCATAACAATTGTATTGCTGTTTGCAGTGTTGGTCGCCCTGTACGAGGAGACAGATAAACCTAATAATGCTTTGGAGTATCCTTTTGTATTGGTTTGATTAATATTCCAATATGATGACAACAACCATGACCACCGTCTCTACTGATCCCGTTGATGCAGATGTTGCTTGCTGATTCAGGTAGTCACTCATAGCTTTGGGCAGAGAAAATACCTCGCCCGAAATCTGATGACTACTGCCCCCCTGGTGCAAAACGATCAGGCGTAGACTTTGTGTACATTACAGCATCCTCGTCTAAAAGTGTCTTGGTTCATGTGACGTCTTTTAAAGGCTCTTTTTCTTATTGTTCTATTAACTAATTTACCGCTTGGTGATGTCACCAGGCAGGCCAAAACTCCATCCCACCAAAACAGGCTGACATTTCAGGTGGCCTTTTCAAACGGCTCTTACACGAAAAGGGCATTATCATAATTCTCACAAGTTCACAGCATTATGCAAACCTCATAGTGTGGAAATATATGAAACACAGGAAAATCACATTTTTTTTACTGCACTGGGCCTTTTTAAAGAGAGTTTAGGGTGTGCAGTGGCTGGCCGGAGTGATGGTGCTGCCCCCCCCCCCCCCCCCCCCGACCGGTCTGGTG
Organism: Salmo trutta; assembly: GCF_901001165.1. Taxonomy (NCBI): domain Eukaryota; kingdom Metazoa; phylum Chordata; class Actinopteri; order Salmoniformes; family Salmonidae; genus Salmo; species Salmo trutta. The sequence goes on along the minus strand of NC_042990.1, from coordinate 35,722,682 downwards.
ATATGGGTTCAAACCCTGATTATGCCACTTTACATTCTATGCACCAGCAGCTCTCCTCTATCTCCCCATCTCAATCACTTCTCGTTCACTGTAGCTATCAACAACAACAAGAGTTTAGACTAGCCTTCACCTAAACCCTAGCTTTCTAAAGCATCACCTTGGTGTGGCTGGTGCTGAGCCAGCAGATGCGGAGGCCCTTCGTCTGGAACTAACTGAGCTACAGCAGAAGTGGGATCTGCTCATGGAGGAAAACAAAGACCTCCGAAACAGGGTCAGAGAGAATTGAACATTTTTCCTAAATTCAAGGGTTTGTTTCCCGGTCCCAGATTAAGTTTAGATTCTCCATTGATTTAGTTTTTTAGCCCAGAAATAGGCTTAATCTGTATCCGGGGAAACCACCCCCAAATACCCCAAAAATATCTAATCTCGGTACGTTGCAAATACCAGACTTTTTTCTACCTTGTTTTACAGCTTCTGCAGTATGAACCAGCACCCGAGGATGGAGCAGCAGAGTAGCGGAGTTGGTTGAATTGTTCTTTCTGTCCACTGTTTTGAGGAAAAAAAGGCACTTCTAAAGCTATTATTTCTTAGTAGTATTATATGACACTATACCCAAGGATGGAAGAACTGTTAATTTCAAAAGCAATGTATTTGTGTTAAGTAGTATTTCCTGTGTACAGACACTTGTTCAATCTGAAGTGTCAACTATTTCTCTCCAATTTCAAGTCAATAAACACTTTTCAGCAAATATTCCTCATGCAAAGTTATTGTGTTGATGCATCTCTAGATGGAATTCCCAACTGATCCTTGCCTATTCATTTAAATGCCACACACACAGGGTCACCGTGACAACAGGCCTACTACTTCTGGTCCTGTATGGGGTTAGCATTCAAAGCCAATGTTCTTGTCTGTTGCTGTTTGGATTTATATTTTTATATCTTGGTAAACTAATTATGTTAAAGTATCATCTCATTAGTAATTCAAGAATATTAGTACTTTATTTTATCAAGTAAAATTATACAATTGTGAATATACAAATCAATGTATGACGTAGTGTTCAGTAAAAATAAAGTACAATTTCATTTAAGCAATAGGCCTGTACAAAATCAGTCCCATTTCCTCCCAATCAAAATGTATAATTTACTTTGTCAAATGATTAGTGGGCTTTGTGCCACAATAATATCAATGCTTTTTCAGGATGGAGGACATCTGCAGTATCCCAACCTGAAAGAAAACAGAACAAGTTGAAAATATTATGTAACTTGTTTATCCAAATACTACATTGTTGTTGTAGTAGTTCAATTATAGTTGAACTGAAATAAGCTGTTGCTTTGTTATTAGTTGGATAGTTGAAATAAAGTTGGCCAGTAGCCTATATCATGAGCAAAGAAACTGTCAATTGGACTGATACTAAAATAGATTGTTGTCATGTCACTGGGAAAATGTCCTCTGATTAGATTGGTAGCTAGTGAACTCCAGCCACCAATTTAACTTGTAAAGTCAAATTCACTTCGTTATTGTGCTTTTAAAAAGTTCAAAACCTTAAATACAATATTGAGGAAATCAGGCTTTGAAACTTTTTCTTGTTAACACATTCTTTCTAATGAATATCATTGATTGAGTTTTGGGTTACGTAATTGCGAATTACAGCCTAAAGGATATAGATTTTGGGATTCTGCTTTCCATTGCTCTTGGTTCATTGATGTAAGCCTTGCATTTATATGCACGCAATGCAATGAAAGTCCTTCAAACTAAAACAGACCTGGCAACAATGTCTGTTGTCTTTTATCTAGATTTACTAAGCGTTTTCCATTGCAAAATTCTGCTTTGCTTTTTGTCTTCTGAAAATAACAGGTGCAAACTTGGTGCATAAAACAGACTCTGACAAAATGCATTGTGGCCTGGGCCCAGAGTAGTTTATCTTAACGTTAATACTGTGTACTCAACTTCACTGACAGAAAAACATCACTGTCTCAAGAACTGCAAATCTATGGAAAATTATAATTTCTTAGGCTACACTTCAGGGCACACTTAGCTAACACCGTAACAGTATACCCTGAAGCATAGCCTATTTTTCTTTTAACCTTTATTTAAATAGGCAAGTCAGTTAAGAAAAAATTATTATTTACAATGACGGCCTACCCCAGCCAAACCTTCCCCTAACCCGGACAACGCTGGGCCAATTGTGCGCCACCCTATGGGACTCCCAATCACGGCTTGTTGTGATACAGCCTGGAATCAAACCAGGGTCTGTAGTGACCGCTGCGCCACTCGGGAGCCCTAACATCGTTACAGTTTTTTGTGACATGATGAGATAAGGTAATAAACCTTAGATCTGCAGGTCGCCTGGAGCTCGCCTGCTGCTGCCGTTACTTGCCGGTGACATTCGGCGGTTGGGAGAGCAGACGGGAGGGCTGTTGCCATCGCGGCTGTGCCGAGACACTGAGCTCAGTTCTCCTATTGAGTCCTGGCTCTGGGGCCTGCTCAGTCTCTTGATGTCCGGCTTAGAGAAGGCCCTGGCTCGGCTGGCAGCAAAGCTACAGCGTGGCTTCATGCTTATAGTCCCAGGGAAGGAGTCCCCACTGTCTGAGCCATTCCCCTCCACCACAGTGGAACAGTTCCAGGGGGCACTGACCCTCCGTGGTTTTCTTGCAATGACCGAAAGGGTCGGGCATGAGGAGGCATCCATCAAGGGTAGCACGGGTAGGGTGGGGTACTCAGAGCCCCGTGACCCTGTGAAGTCCATGTGGTGGGTGAGAGGATCTACATGGTGGGGAAGAGGATGCACGACAAGATCCTCTGGCTCATCCTTCTTGTCCACAAGGGCAGAGCGTGTCGTCTCACGGTTGGTGTTCTTTGAGTTGCTGTTGTGCTCAGGACTTGGCACTGCCTCCTTACTGGCTTTATTGTGACTGTCTGTACATGGCTTGATACCAGGGTCCACCTGAATAGGAACAAAGGCAGAGGAGGCATTGAGGAGGGAATGCGTCGGTCCGTTGCCCTGTTTCTCTATCAGGAGTGTGTACCCACTGGGTCCGCTGGGGATAACAGGCTTGCAGTCCCCAGAGGTTCCCCCCATGTTAACTTGTTTGACGTCAGAGTTTCTTTTGGATTTGCTATGGTAGTAGTCATCCTTCAGGTGTGGGTGGTAGGCCAGGATGCCCTTCTTGAGCTTCCTGTAGCTCAGGTGCGTGATCTCCAACAGGCTGAGGAAGAGGGAGACGGCAGCGATGCCCTGCATGAACATCATGAAGACAGTCTTCTCCGTGGGCCTGGAGACAAAGCAGTCCACCACGTTTGGGCACGGCTCCCTCTCGCACTTAAACAAAGTGTCCAGGTGATGGCCGTAGAGGAGGTACTGGCCCATCATGAAGCCCACCTCCACCACAGAGCGGGTGACGATGTGGGCCACATAGGTCTGTAGCAGGGACCCTCTCAGCGGGGCCTTGTTGAGCTTCCCCAGATCCAGCTGTCTCATCTCCCTCTCGATACGTCTCCGCACCTCGATCAGCTCCACGGCCACTGCCTCCAGCTCCCGACGCAATGCTGCCCTGTTAGTGTGGCGCGTCTTCTCCAGAGCTCGCAGCTGGTAGATGGCGTGGCCCATGTAAACCAGAGAGGGTGAGGAGACGAAGATGACCTGCAGCACCCAGTAGCGGATGAGAGAGATGGGGAAGGCTCGGTCGTAGCACACGTTGCGGCACCCTGGCTGTTCGGTGTTGCAGATGAAGTCGGTCTGCTCGTCGTTCCACACGTCCTCTGCAGCGACGCCAAGCACCAGCATCCGGAAGATGAACAGGATGGTCAGCCAGATCTTTCCCACCATGGTGGAGTGGATATGCACTTCCTCCAAGATCCCACCCAGGAAGTTCCAATCTCCCATCTTCACGCGGGTTTTGCTAATTAATGGGGAAAATTATATGTTAAAAAGCTGAAAATATGGAAAATGGAATGTCAAGATGAAGTGTATGGTGAGGTCAATAATAATACATGGACAAACAATGTTTATTATAAAGCAGAATTGATGATGATGATGATATAAAAAGGGGCAATCTGCCATTCCTACATCCATTTGGGGATTTCTAAATTAAGGATATGTACCCATTGATTCTTGAAGAATATAACTTAGAAATGCCTCATGAGCTTAGTTCATTTACATTTACATTTAAATAATTTAGCAGACGCTCTTATCCAGAGCGACTTACAAATTGGTGCATTCACCTTATGATATCCAGTGGAACAACCACTTTACAATAGTGCATCTAAATCTTTTAAGGGGGGGGGGGGTTAGAAGGATTACTTTATTCCTTAAAGAGGTGGGGTTTCAGGGTACGAGTTCAACTCTCGTACCCTGTCAGAACCCAAAATATAAGCTTCTTTTACTCCTAACTTTATTGTTTCAACTGCTGATATGTCTCTTTAATAATCATTATAATATCACTTGCTAATCAAGGACTAATGATAACCATTAGTCCTAATTGAATGATCATTAGATAATACAATATCAAATGAAATAATAATTGACCAGTTACAGAAAAAATTATCATCCCCCACAATATGCAAATGATATGAATCAGAATGCAGTGGTCTTTGTGAGTTTAAATCAGGAGGCCTCTGGTGGGAAAAAGAAGTTAAAACTCAATCTAAAAATCACATAAGTAAACTTACCTTTCATTGGGGAAATAATATGTACATAAACAGACATTTTAGAACAAAATATTTGGACGTTTGATACAATCCTGTGCTCATTGTCAATCTCTTTATCTTCTTAGTAAACCATAGGATACCCAGCCCAGAACTCCACAGCTGATTAAATGAAAATGAAACAAAAAGCAGGCCGTTGGCCTGGGTTGGTGAGAACTATATAGCCTGCCAAGAGAAATCAATTCTACTATTAGTTGTCATTTACCTTGCAGCAGTATGAACGGACTGCCGGTGGTGGGGAGCCCTGCAGGTCATCGGGTAATAGGGGACCGCCAAAATATTCAATCGTTTGTCTATTTGTGGCTGCTCTCAGAGGACCTCAAAACCCTGTGACCCTCGGTGGCGCTCTACCCTGTGATGCCTGTAGTGGAATATGATGTGGTCTGTCCGATACACAGACACTGAGCCAGAGCACTGGCTTACCCCCTTTTTGGCCCCAGTGGCTCTGAGTGCATCTCAACGGGGAGCCAGCAGTTAAAGTAAAAATCTATTAGGTCAAATATATCTGAAGTGGATTGATATGCCTGCCAGTGGTTACTAAGTGGTGTCTACTTTGGGAATAAGTACAAAACAATTAGGAAACTATTCATTCCCATTATTCATCAAGTCACTGTATTCATGCGTCAGAATTGTGTTGCAGAATTACTCAATTTGGAGAATGAGTTGGATCAAACTCAAATCTCAATAAACTACTGTTGGTAACCAATTGCAGAATGTGTGAATTTCTTGATGTTTCATAGTGGGACGGACTGAATAGGAAAGCTCATTTTCTTTTATTTATCCATGGGCCATAAGTTATTCATCATTGATAACCACACACCGTCAATCAATAAACTTTGGCCTTTTGGAATGAACCTTTGAAACCTACAACAGATTAAATAATACTCTGTATCAATTATTAGTACCATATATTATGCAATACATGTTTTCCTTATACATAACGGTAGATTGTTCCTTAGCACTGTTCTTAAACACAGTTTTAACGCCACAAAACTGGCACAATAGCTGCATTTACACAGACCAATTTAGATTTTTCCCCAAAAAAATTATTGGTCTTTTGACCAATCAAATCACGTCTTTTCCCAATAATTTGGCAAAAACATCAGAATTTGGCTGCTTGTGTAAATGAAGGCATAGCCATGGAGATTTCAAAGCTGCGGGTTACAATCCTGTCCAAAACACACGCAGGAATGGATTGTCTGTCGTCTAATTATCTTATCTAAACTGTTACAAAATTGTCCATATTAGTCCAAATATAATTTCTCTTACCTTGTTCTGATATGCAATGTCAGATTATTGCTAAATCTGTTCACAAGCAGCTGGCTATTTGGCACTTCCAATGAAAGGGATATTCCGAGTCATTAAGCAGCTATATCGTTGAACTCAATAAACCCTGTCCAATAATTGCCTATAGTTTTGCCTGTAGTTTTGTTAATACTGACCCTTCTGTCATCACTATTGGTCTCTATGCCCTCTGCCATGACCTTGAGCCCAATCAACCTACTACACCTGTACTACTCCACGCCAACATTGGGATTTTAACTTTTATAAATGTTGTTTCCTCTCATTGTAAGAACTGATTGTATGCTAAAATGTGAGTGTAAAAACAAAGCACATTTTATAAATGAGGCCTCTGGCTTGAAATACTTCTTGTTGCAATCTCACTGTCATTCCGTGTTCACTTCCTGATTCAAGGGATTCGGGGGCCTAGATTCAGTTGCTCTTCACATATACAAATACAAGTCAAAGTGAATGCATGCCATGTTAAATTATATGAGAGTCTAGAGTGCTTCCACCATGGTACACTATATTTTTCGATCAGTGCTTTTTCGCCGTACTAGAGATCAATCGGTCATGTCCGATTTTATACATGGATGACTCCCTGTGAATCTAATTAAGTTGATCCCCCCCCCAGCTATTGCATGCTTTTTATTCAATTTACAGGAAATCAATAGCTATGGCTTGTTAGAAGGTTAGGTTTGCATCCCAAATGGCACCACATTCCCTATATAGTGCAGTACTTTTGACCGATGGGCCCTGGTCATAAAAGGAATAGGGTGCCATTTTAAACGCATCCTTGGTTTTGTTTACTGTGGCCTGTGCCGTAGGAGTACTAGTTGAACCAGCCAAGGAGTACTAGTTGAACCAGCTAATCCAGGCCCTTGTTGAGTTTCAATGAAGTTGGGACACCCTTGTTGAGTTTTAATGAGATTGGGACACCCTTGTTGAGTTATGAAACATGTAGCGTCTAATTCATAATTCCTTAATGCTTGCTCTATTTGTTACTAAAGTCTAATGACTATTTGTAGTTGCTGTCCATGAAGTCTGTCAGGATGTCACTGGCTGTTTGAGCTTTCTTTACTATTGTCATTCTCATATAGCGGCATTGGAGTTGGCTAAAACAGAAACTGGTCAAACATTACATTTACATTTAAGTCATTGTGATTGGTGGAGACTGGAGCTACAGTGCCTTCAGAAAGTATTCATACTCCTTGACTTATTCAACATTTTGTTGTGTTGCAGCCTGAATTCAAAAAGGAGTTAATGGATTTTTTGTCTCACCCATCTACACACGATACACCCATAATGACAAAGTGAAAACATTTGGCAAATTTAATGAAAAATCTCATTTACGTAAGCATTTACATAAGTATTCACACTTTGTCAATTTGGGACATTGAAATTAGGGAAAGGGGGATACCTAGTCAGTTGTACAACTGAATGCATTCAACTGAAATGTGTCTTCTACATTTAACCCAACCCCTCTGAATCAGAGAGGGGCAGAGGGCTGCCTTAATCGACATACGACGTTACATTTGGTATGGTTACTTAAGGCAAAAACGAAAGATGGGTGGTTGGTCATATAACACGAGCGTCTACTTTTTAGCTATTTTGCAACTACTTAGCATGCTAGCTAACACTTGCCCTAACCCTTTAACTACTTAGCATGTTAGCTAATCCTTACTCTAACTCCTAACCTTAACCCTAACACAGCTAATGTTAGCCACAACAAATTGGAATTCATAGCATATCATACGAAATGGATGGACATCCACATTAATACATACCATACAAAACGTAACATATCATACTAAATGGAGTATCTCGGATTTAGATAAAGAATAATGCAAAATGCTATGAGACCAGGTTGTTCTACCAGGTTTGTTGTTGGTTTAATTGTGAAGCCAGAGGAAATGGAATTCTCTCTCCCATACCAGTTGTTCTTGAGTACCTTCTAGCAATCATAACTGTGTACTTCGACAGTACATTGAATACATTGGACCCTTTCGATACTAGAACTCTTTAAAGTGTTTCATGGACTGATATTCTCCATAGTTATGAAAAATGTTGTTTATTCTGTTCAAAATGCTACATCAATGCTGTCCCCTGGTACACTATTTTCATTTGCTACAAATGTAACACTTGTGCCGACTCGTATTCGGCTTACTTAATGTCCTCTAACTCACAGGAACTACATTCAAAATGATTCCCTTCAAATCAAGGCTTTATTCAACATAATTGTGTTATAATTGTGTACAGCAAAACTGAGCTCAAAAGAACACATTGTTACATATAGGACAATAAAAAAAAAATGGATTGGGTATTTTTGATTAAAAGTTCATAGTAAGATCTTGTAGAACTCAATCCACAACCACACAATTAGAGAATCAAGTCTTTGTCTGTCTAAAGAAATGATCATATCTCATGATGCATTTAATGGCACTTCCTAATGGTAAGCTTGCACCCTATGTATATAGCTTGTATAGATGAACATTAGCTCATGCTTGAATGATGAAAATCAGTGTTGTTTCAACCCAAAGCCATCCGTTAAAGACATACATTCACTGTATTCAGTAGCACGATGTAGAAGGACTACATAACCCCTCCGGTCCTAATCACAGGCTTTACATAACACACCAGTATTATAGGATCGTCTAAGTAATACCCCAAAACTACTCATTTAATAGGGACATCAAGTAGTACATTAAGAGTTTATAAATCATATGCAGAACATTCAATAAAATGAATATACAAAAAAAGAGAGTACAGGGGACCAGCTACAGATTCAAAACTTTGAGAAGGCCACTACAATGAGTGTGGTTCCCTTACAAATCTCTCAAGGGCCCAAGTATTATAGATAACAGAATCAAGTCTATACAGCCCCCTTACAATTTTTTTTTTTAAAGAACTGCCGTTTTGAAACTGCAGTCAACTGTGGGTATTTTGGACACAGTAATTTCAGAATAACTGCAGTTATACTTTACTCTGACCGCAATCTTTTTTCTTGAGGGGTGTTTTATTCCAAACCAAGAGAGGATAGTGCAGTTTCCCACATTTCATTCTCAAATGAAACAAAGCCTCAACCATAGTCTATCCCTGTAAAAATTATTTTAACCAGTCAACAAATGAGCCCTTCCATTCATGGTATTCTTGGGAGTAATAGCCTGCATATTTTATAAAGAGCTTAGTATAACGACACATGCTTTGCTGGAATCTCAATTGCAGCATAATCAGGTAAAATGTCTGAACAAGAACCCTGCAAATTCCAAACAGATTCTCATGGGGTTGACATCAGTTTCTGGAAAGGGTAGATCAATTGAAATATACAAGACAAGGGAATCAGCCATGTACAAAAAATATGGTTCAAGAAAAGCAAAACTACAATTGACTGTCTGTAGTACACTGAAGTACTCCTGTATAACATCAAATACAGTTTAGATAAAGCACAAAATGGCAAATAACTTTAATTTCTAAAAATTAAAAAGAGAACCACATTTTCAAGTATGGTTGGTGAAAAGTGAGGATTCATGCTGCAGCAGTGAGTTTGGGAGGTTAAATAGAAGTCACATCAGCCCAGCTTTCTACAGCACTGAAAAAGGAAAGTCAACCATCCATCTCCCAAAAAGAGCACACCCACAAGTACAACTCAGAACATTGAGTGTTAAAAGTCAAAGAAAATCATAGCACTGAAGTAGTGAAGAAAAACATGGAGACAGGCGTGCAGCAGTCTAGACGTGAGAGCAGGTAACTTCCTATTTAAGATAGTTCATGAGACATCTGAAAAATAAGAAAATGTTGATTAAAAACAGGCCCTGCAGAAACATGAGGATAAAAGTTAGCGTGTTAGGATAACGTTGGAACTCACAGCTGGAGGGTCTGGCGCCATATTGTCTCATGATCTGGTCATGTGTGAACTTCACAAACGATTCATATTGTTCTGGGAAGGAACCAAAAACATCAAATTATCTATGGAATCAAAAGTATTAAACTGAGCTGTCTGACCATGAGATGTCAATCTGGGCCCGTATTCCTAAAGCCTTTAAGAGTAGGAGAGCCGATCTGGATTCAGGTCCCCCCCTGCCCCTTATGTAATCTGATTAATTATGGTCTAAAAGGTGAAACTGATCCTAGATCAGCACTCCTACTCAGATGCTTCATGAATCCTGGCTCATATCTGTAAAGAGGAAGTCACTCAGTATACCTGCCAGTTTAGTGTTTAGGATTTGCTCATACTCTTCACGGATGTTCTCGTCGTGGTCCTTGAGAATCCGTTCACACAGAGAGCCAACCTGGTGCAGTGTGAAACAGGGCTGGTCCCTCTTCACAGAAGACCCTGGAGAAACCATAACATGACAAGGAATGATCTTTGGCCCGACAACTGCACATGCAAAATCCCAAATGGCACCCTATTCCTTTTATTGTGGACTACTTTTGACCTGGGCACTACATCAGGAATAGGGTGCCCTTTGGATGGTTAAAAATTACCACCTTACTAGGTCAGGATGTTGAAACATCTAGAATAAACACATGCAGAAGCAGGTAATCGTGAGTCCTCTTTTCTTAAGAAATTAACTCTTGTGGCTCTTATTCCCCACACCAAAAACAAGACAGCACAGTGTATGTTATTCATCCCTACAGTGAGAGACAGCACAGTGTGTGTGTTATTCATCCCTACAGTGTGTGTGTTATTCATCCCTACAGTGAGAGACAGCACAGTGTGTGTTATTCATCCCTACAGACAGCACAGTGTGTGTTATTCATCCCTACAGACAGCACAGTGTGTGTTATTCATCCCTACAGAGAGAGAGCACAGTGTGTGTGTTATTCATCCCTACAGAGAGACAGCACAGTGTGTGTGTTATTCATCCCTACAGTGAGAGACAGCAGTGTGTGTGTTATTCATCCCTACAGAGACAGCACAGTGTGTGTGTTATTCATCCCTACAGAGACAGCACAGTGTGTGTGTTATTCATCCCCACAGTGAGAGACAGCACAGTGTGTGTGTTATTCATCCCTACAGTGAGAGACAGCACAGTGTGTGTGTTATTCATCCCTACAGTGAGAGACAGCACAGTGTGTGTGTTATTCATCCCTACTGTGAGACAGCACAGTGTGTGTGTTATTCATCCCTACAGTGAGACAGCAGTGTGTGTGTTATTCATCCCTACAGTGAGAGACAACACAGTGTGTATGTTATTCATCCCTACAGTGAGACAGCACAGTGTGTGTTATTCATCCCTACAGTGAGAGACAGCACAGTGTGTGTGTTATTCATCCCTAGAGAGACAGCACAGTGTGTGTGTGTTATTCATCCCTAGAGAGACAGCACAGTGTGTGTTATTCATCCCTACAGAGAGACAGCACAGTGTGTGTGTTATTCATCCCTACAGTGAGAGACAGCACAGTGTGTGTGTTATTCATCCCTACAGTGAGAGACAGCACAGTGTGTGTTATTCATCCCTACAGTGAGAGACAGCACAGTGTGTGTTATTCATCCCTACAGTGAGAGACAGCACAGTGTGTGTGTTATTCATCCCTACAGTGAGAGACAGCACAGTGTGTGTGTTATTCATCCCTACAGTGAGAGACAGCACAGTGTGTGTGTTATTCATCCCTACAGTGAGAGACAGCACAGTGTGTATGTTATTCATCCCTAGAGAGACAGCACAGTGTGTGTTATTCATCCCTAGAGAGACAGCACAGTGTGTGTTATTCATCCCTACAGAGAGAGACAACACATTGTGTGTTATTCATCCCTACAGTGAGAGACAGCACAGTGTGTGTTATTCATCCCTACAGTGAGAGACAGCACAGTGTGTGTGTTATTCATCCCTACAGTGAGAGACAGCACAGTGTGTGTGTTATTCATCCCTACAGTGAGAGACAGCACAGTGTGTGTGTTATTCATCCCTACAGTGAGAGACAGCACAGTGTGTGTGTTATTCATCCCTACAGTGAGAGACAGCACAGTGTGTGTGTTATTCATCCCTACAGTGAGAGACAGCACAGTGTGTGTGTTATTCATCCCTACAGTGAGAGACAGCACAGTGTGTATGTTATTCATCCCTACAGTGAGAGACAGCACAGTGTGTATGTTATTCATCCCTACAGTGAGACAGCACAGTGTGTGTTATTCATCCCTACAGTGAGACAGCACAGTGTGTGTTATTCATCCCTACAGTGAGACAGCACAGTGTGTGTTATTCATCCCTACAGTGAGACAGCACAGTGTGTGTGTTATTCATCCCTACAGAGAGAGACAGCACAGTGTGTGTGTTATTCATCCCTACAGAGACAGCACAGTGTGTGTGTTATTCATCCCTACAGAGAGAGACAGCACAGTGTGTATGTTATTCATCCTTACAATCATTTATTTGCCATCAGATGCTGACAGCATCTCCTTCAGCTTGGTGGGAGTGCATGAAAACACACCTGGTTGGGCGCTTGGTGCCATGAAGCCAGGGCTTTGGCCTGGACCATCACTTAGACTCTGGGACTGGCTCTGGTTGAAGGCCCCCTCAAGCTGCCGCCTCCTCTGATAGCGGCTGTATTCTTGCCTAAGATTCTGGACAATCTGCTCTGTGGAGATGAGAAACAGCAAACGTCATCTTAACATGATTGGCGTATCCTGGAATGAGTGTTTCCTCATTCCAACAACTCAGGCCTCCCACATGTCTCTTGGTTGTGTGATAAAACATGGTCACACATGCATGCACCTAATCAACCCATCATATTTTCAATTTGGTAGGTGGATGGATGTATAAATGACTTCCTAGCAGTGGTGTGAAGTACTTCTGTATTTTCTGCTTACAAGCTAAAACTAAAGCAGAAAACACCAGTGATTCGCTCAATACGGAAGTGGCCAGATGAGGTAGTACTGTTTAGCTAGCACAGATTGGAATATGTTCCGGGATTCATCCAATGGCATTGAGGAGTACACCACCTCAGTCACCGGCTTCATCAATAAGTGCATTGACGATGTCGTCATCGTCCCTACAGTGACCATATATGTACAGTACCAGTCAAAAGTTGACACACCTACTCATTTCTGGGTTTTTCTTTATTTGTACTATGTTCTACATTGTACAATAATAGTGAGGACAAAAAAACTGGACCGTTCGTACTACCCTCTGTAGTGCCTTGCGGTCGGAGGCCGAGCAGTTGCCATACCAGGCAGTGATGCAACCAGTCAGGATGCTCTCGATGGTGCAGCTGTAGAACCTTTTGAGGATCTGAGGACCCATGCCAAATATTTTCAGTCTCTTGAGGGGGAAATAGGTTTTAACGACTGTCTTGGTGTGCTTTGACCATGTTAGATTGTTGGTGATGTGGACACCAAGGAACTTGAAGCTTTCAACCTACTCCACTAGCTTCATCGATGAGAATGGGAGTGAGCTCAGTCCTCTTTTTCCTGTAGTCCAGTCATCTCCTCTATCTTGATCACATTGAGAGAGAGGTGGTTGTCCTGGCACCACACAGCCAGGTCTCAGACCTCCTCCCTATAGAATGTATCGTTGTTGGTGATCAGGCCTACCACTGTTGTCATCTGCAAATTTAATGATGGTGTTGGAGATATGCCTGGCCGAGGAGTCATAAGTGAATAGGGAGTACAGGAGGAGACTGAGCACGCACCCCTGAGGGGCCTCTGTGTTGAGGATCTGCGTGGCGGATGTGTTATTACCTACCCTTACCACCTGGGGGCGGCCCATCAGAAGTCCAGGATCCAGTTGCAGAGGGAGTTGTTAAGTCCCAGGGTCCTTAGCTTAGTGATGAGCTTTGAGGGTACTATGGTGTTTAACGCTGAACTGTAGTCAATGAATAGCATTCTCACATAGGTGTTCCTTTTGTCCAGGTGGGAAAGGGCAGTGAAGAGTGCAATAGAGATTGCATCCTCTGTGGATCTGTTTGGGCGGTATATAAATTGGAGTGGGTCTAGGGTTTCTGGGATGATGGTGTTGATGTGAGCCATGACCAGCCTTTCAAAGCACTTCATGGCTACAGACGTGAGTGCTACGGGGCAGTAGTCATTTAGGCAGGTTACCTTTGCTTTCTTGGGCACAGGGACTATGGTGGTCCGTTTTAAACATGTAGGTATTTGGCCTAGGACCCCAGATCCTGAAAAAGTTACACAGCCCAGCAATGAGAGCATCCTGACAGGTTGCATCACCGCCTGGTATGGCAACTGCTCGGCATCTGACCGTAAGGCGCTACAGAAGGTAGCGCGTACGGCCCAGTACATCACTGGGGCCAAGCTCCCTGCCATCCAGGACCTACAGTTGAAGTCGGAAGTTTACATACACTTAGGTTGGAGTCACTAAAACTCGTTTTTCAACCACTCCACAAATTTCTTATTAACTAACTATAGTGTTGGCTAGTCGGTTAGGACATCTACTTTGTGCATAACAACAATTGTTCCAACAATTGTTTACAGACAGATTATTTCACTTATAATTCACTGTGTCACAATTCCAGTGGGTCAGAAGTTTACATACACTAAGTTGACTGTGCCTTTAAACAGCTTGGAAAATTCCAGAAAATTATGTCATGGCTTTAGAAGCTTCTGATAGGCTAAATGACATCATTTGAGTCAATTGGAAGTGTATTTGTTGATGTATTTCAAGGCCTACCTTCAAACTCAGTGCCTCTTTGCTTGACATCATGGGAAAATCAAAAGAAATCAGCCAAGACCTCAGAAAAAATTGTAGACCTACACAAGTCTGGTTCATCCTGGGGAGCAATTTCCAAACGCCTTTAGGTACCACGTTCATCTGTACAAACAATAGTACGCAAGTATAAACACCATGGGACCACGCAGCCGTCATGCCACTCAGGAAGGAGATGCGTTCTGTCTCCTAGAGAGGAACATACTTTGGTGCGAAAAGTGCAAATCAATCCCAGAACAACAGCAAAGGACCTTGTTAAGATGCTGGAGGAAACAGGTACAAAAGTATCTATATCCACAGTAAAACAAGTACTATATCGACATAACCTGAAAGGCCGCTCAGCAAGGAAGGAGCCACTGCTCCAAAATCACCATAAAAAAGCCAGACTACGGTTTGCAACTCCACATGGGGACAAAGATCGTACTTTTTGGAGAAATGTCCTCCGGTCTGATGAAACAAAAATAGAACTGTTTGGCCATAATGACCATCATTATGTTTGGAGGAAAAAGGGGGAGGCTTGCAAGCCGAAGAATACCATCCCAACCATGAAGCACGGGGGTGGCAGCATCATGTTGTGGGGGTGCTTTGCTGCAGGAGGGACTGGTGCACTTCACAAAATAGATGGCATCATGAGGGAGGGAAATTATGTGGATATATTGAAGCAACATCTCAAGACATCAGTCAGGAAGTTAAAGCTTGGTCACAAATGGGTCTTCCAAATGGACAATGACCTCAAGCATACTTCCAAAGTTGTGGAAAAATGGCTTAAGGACAACAAAGTCAAGGTATTGGAGTTTACATCACAAAGCCCTGACCTCAATCCCATAGAAAATTTGTGGGCAAAACTGAAAAAGTGTGTGCGACCAAGGAGACCAACAAACCTGACTCAGTTACACCAGCTGTCAGGAGAAATGGGCCAAAATTCACCCAACTTATTGTGGGAAGCTTGTGGAAGGCTACCCGAAACGTTTGACTCAAGTTAAACAATTTAAAGGCAATGCTACCAAATACTAATTGAGTGTATGTAAACTTCTGACCCACTGGGAATGTGATGAAAGAAATAAAAGCTGAAATAAATCATTCTCTCTCCTATAATTCTAATGTTTCACAGTCTTAAAATAAAGTGGTGATCCTAACTGACCTAAAACAGGGAATTTTTACTAGGATTAAATGTCAGGGATTGTGAAAAACTGAGTTTCAATGTATTTGGCTAAGGTGTATGTAAACTTCAACTGTATCTACTAGGCAGTGTCTGTTAACAATTAATCAAAAGGCCACCAGGACAATTTGCATTGACACCCCCTTTGTTTTTACACTGCTGCTACTCCCTGTTGATTATCCATGCGTAGTTACTTTACCCCCTACCTACATGTACAAATTACCTTGACTAACCTGTACCCCCGCACATTGACTCTTACCCTAACCTCATTGTTAGTGGTACTTTTTTTTGGTAAATATTTCTTAAACTGCATTGTTGGTTAAGGGCTTGTAGTAAGCATTTCACGGTAAGGTCTACCTACACCTGTTGTATTAGGCGCATGTGACAAAATACAATTTGATTCGATTTTTGATATGTAAAAAACATTTTTAGGCATATACTCAAGTAGAAATTTTACAAGGTGACTTTCACTTTTACTTGAGTCATTTTCTATTTAAAGAGATCGTTACTTTTACTCAAGTATGACCACTGGGTACTTTTCACACCCACAACTGTTTCCTACCTAGGTGTTGTCATCAACTAGAAACTAACTTACATAGCTAGCTAAAGTTAGCTAGGATAAACATGTTACAATCAGGGCTGGGTTCATTCTGGCAAACATGTGAGTTGAGACTAGTGGGTGGCGTTTCCTAATAACTACATATTATATTTGTATGCCTTTTACATCATAATGATCTTGTCTTGTTTCAATATAGGCCTACTAGCTACAGCCTTTAAAAAACAGGCTAATTATTATTAGATAGCCTCTTTTATTATAGACGCTGGCTACAATGGTCATCCATCCAGCTCAATTAGGACAACAGACTAACCTGGGGTGAGCCTGTGTTGTCCTCCACAAGTTGATTGGGGTGACATCGTACTGTCACCTGTAGCAGACAGCTGGTTGCATCGCTTTGGAGACGGGGCGACCGGAGTCCCTGGCAGATTGCTACACCTTCGCCGTTTTGGAGATTGAGGGCTGTGAAGGGCCTCAAACTCCATTGAACGCTTCAAAGTAGCTGCGCACGCCATGGTAGATAACTTAGTTCAGAAAACAACGGGTTTTTAATGGGGGAGAGGGGGTCGGTCAAAATGTAAGATAGTTGCTAATAGTAACGAGTAAATGAAGATTTGGCTGTCCGTCTTGCGCTTTCTCGTGTTGTAATTTATTGTCGGTGTCTGTTAAATCACTTGCTTGCTAAACAACAACGTTCAAATGGCGTCTTCTTCCGTCTAACGTTAGTTTTTAAGGCGGATGTCACACCTTGAATTGCCTTTACCGCCACTTACTGGACGGAGTTCAGACGGAGGGAAGAGGGAAGGGGAATTTTGCTTCCTTTTTAGTTAACACAGCTAGCTAGCTGACCGATTTAAGTAATATCTTTACTTTATAAAATTAAACTTGTTTTCTTTTAACAACCGAAATGCTTAGTTCAACGTTACCTAGGTAATAATAGGCGATGTAGCTTGCTAATTTAGCTGCCCGCTCCTAGTGTTCTACCAAAGCCATGTAGCTAGCTAGCTAATGCTAATTAGTAATTTAAAAACCTGTTGAGGACGGACGTTCCGCTAATAATTTAAATTTCTCAAACATACGACTATTTTACACCATTTTAAAGATACACCACATTGTCCGATTTCAAAAAGGCTTTACAGCGAAAGCAAAACATTAGATTATGTTAGGACAGTACATAGACAAACAATAACCACACAGCCATTTTCCAAGCAAGGAGATGTCACAAAAACCCAAAATACAGCTAAAATGAAGCACTAACCTTTTACGATCTTCATCAGATGACACTCATAGGACATCATGTTACACAATACATGTATGTTTTGTTCGATCAAGTTCATATTTATATCCAAAAACAGCATTTTACATTGGCGCGTGATGTTCAGAAAATGTATTCCCACCAAAACTTTGGGTGAATGATCACATTAATTTACAGAAATACTCATCATAAACGTTGGCAAAATATATAACAATTATTTAAAGAATTGTAGATACACTACTCCTTGATGCAACCGCTGCGTCAGATTTCAAAATAACGGAGAAAGCACATTGTTCAATATTCTGAGTACATAGCTCAACCATCAATGCAAGCTATACAGCTACCTGCCAAGTTCTGGCATCAACAAAACTCTGAATTAGTGTTATAAATCATTCCTTACCTTTGCTGATCTTCGGTGGAATGCACTCCCAGGACTCCTACTTCCACAAGAAATGTTTGTTTTGTTCGAAATACTCCATATTTATGTCCAAATACCTCCGTTTTGTTCGTGCGTTCAGATCACTATCCAAAGGCATAATGCGCGAGCGTAAATCGAGACACAAAAAGTCAAAATGTTCCATTACCGTTCGTAGAAACATGTCAAACGTTGTTTACAGTCAATCTTTAGGGTATTTTTAACGTAAAAATGCGATAATATTCCAACCGGACAATAGCGTATTCATTCCAGAAGGAAAAGAAAGAACGGCGTGCTCGCGGGCTCGCGCATAACCAAGCCCTTTGTCCATAGGCAGTCCACTCATTGACTGAGCTACTATTCTCTGCCCAGTAACAGGAAAAGGATGAAACAACTTTCTAAAGGCTGTTGACAGCCAATGGAAGCCTTAGGAAGTGCAACGTGACCCCACAGACACTGTAGTTTCGATAGGGATTCAAAAGAAGTACTACAATTCTCAGATTTCCCACTTCCTGGTTGGATTTTTCTCAGGTTTTTGCCTGCCATATGAGTTCTGTTATACTCACAGACATCATTCAAACAGTTTTAGAATCTTCAGAGTGTTTTCTATCCAAATCTACTAATAATATGCATATCCTACCTTCTGAGTCTGAGTAGGAGGCAGTTTAATTTGGGCACGTTTTTCATCCGAACGTGAAAATACTGCCCCCTATCCTTAACAGGTTTTAATAACATTTATATGAGCTATGCTAGCATTAGCTAATGTTACCCAAAGATTATGGATACACTGACAAGATACATGTCTCTCCGCCCTAACAATGGGAGTCGTTGTCCACAAAGCAGTCTAGTAATATCCATGTCAATCTCTCATGGCTCAGTGGAGGAGAGATTGACTTAATCACTACTTGTTTTTGTAAGAAGTGTTGACAACCTGCATGCACCGAAATGTCTGTTTAAACTACTAGCACACAGCTCAGACACCCATGCATACCCCCACAAGACATACCACCAGAGGTCTCTTCACAGTCCCCAAGGCCAGAACAGATTATGGGAGGCGCACAGTACTACATAGAGCCATGACTACATGGAACTCTATTCCACATCAGGTAACCGATGACAGCAGTCCAATCTTGTGTTTTTAAATAAAAATACACTTTATGGAAGAGCGGGAAACTGTGATGCACACAAACGCTAGTACACGCACTCTACATACACGTACATTGTAATATTGTTGTATGGTGGTATTATAAATGTTGTATTGTAGATATGTAGTGGTATACTAATGTTATATGTGCTGTTTTATATTTTGTTTCATGTGTAATGTGTAAACTGGATTGTTTTATGCCTTAATGTGTTTGGACCCCAGGAAAAGTAGCTGCGGCAGGCAGCAGCTAATGGGGATCCCTATTAAATACAAATACAAAAACTTATCAAATAAGCCCTACATTTTTCGTTGATCAAATTCGACATTCTCATTGACCACCATACAAAAACTCCTTGCTTGGTAGGCGAAACAAGGAAAAAACGCCACCTGCTGGAGAGAGACAGATTTTCCGCTGAGATGGGCCTCTCTTCATCCTCTGCGTTAGTCTGGGTCGTCACTTTTTCCTCACTAGTTACCACAGCCACAAAGTCATAATTCATCGCTAAATCCCGTGTATTTCTAAAATGTATCTTCTTAAAATACACATTTTAACCTTGACCGAAACCTTAAACACACTACTAACCTTATGCCTAACCTAAAATGATGACCAAAAAATGCTCATGAATTTTTACCATAGTCAATTTTGCCTTTATGGCTATAGCAACTAGTGACAAATAACCATCGGTCTGGAAATCATTGGTCTGGGTCGCATAGCTAAAGTCAATAAACTGCACTAACGTTAGTTCATCATGAAATGATTGACTTGCTATTATTAACTTCAGCCTCTCATTGATTCACTTTCCAGGTACAAAGTAGGCTAGTGTTTGCGGAGGTTGACTGATGTTCAACACAGAAAAACACAAACACCATAATAACATCAGTACAGAACAAAGCAATGGCATGTGTCATAACAGAGGGTCACTCTCTACTTGGTTCAGAGCCATAGGCTAGTATCTTTAACATCTCTGAACTGGTTAGTTAGTCAGTGATGCGTTTGTATCCAAGCATGTTTTTATTTACATTTTAAATCTTTTACCAGGTGACAAAGTAAAGTCAGCATGGTAGGAGGACCATGTCAACACGCAGCAGAGCAGGGGCAAGGTACCAGTCCATGACCACCATGGACATGCAGCATCAAGGAACAGTGGAACAGTTACTGAGATTCATCCTGATTCTGCTCGCAAGAACATTACAATCAGTTGATTCACAACTGAGCACATTGGAAGAAAACTGGATAGCTTTGTTGGCAAGATGTCTCAAAGTATATCTCATTTAAATAATCATGTCAATTGTTCGCAAGAAGAAGAAAGAGAGATCTCTCTGTACTATGCAGAAGCCTCAGGTAGAAGACACCAGCAGAGACCAAGAACAATAGTCATTTTCTCCCATATAACCAGAACTGTGATGATGGTGTTGTTGTATCTGACCTAAACACATGGAAACAATCTTCTTATTTCTTAGTAAGTTCAGGTAGTCCCTCTCCGTTTCTGCCCCTTTGCTTCTGTTTGGTTCCTAGTGAATACGACCCAGTCAGATGAAGGTTTTCTCCTCTTTGATTGTCAGGAGTAGGAGCTTGTGGGAAGTTAAACCAATGTTTGTAATTTTCACAGCAACCTGTGAAAATCTGGTTATTTGACATTTTTATTGAAATTCACCATGAGAGATTACAATCAGTTGACTCACAACTTTTTTTTATTTTTTTTATTTCACCTTTATTTAACCAGGTAGGCAAGTTGAGAACAAGTTCTCATTTACAATTGCGACCTGGCCAAGATAAAGCAAAGCAGTTCGACAACATACAAAAACACAGAGTTACACATGGAGTAAAACAACATACAATCAATGATGCAGTAGAAAAAATAAGACTATATACAATGTGAGCAAATGATGTGAGATAATGGAGGTAAAGGCAAAAAAAATGCCATGGTGGCAAAGTAAATAAAGTATGGCAAGAAAAACACTGGAATGGTAGATTTGTAGTTTGAAGAAAGTTAAAAGTTAAAATATAAATAATATGGTGCAAAGGAGCAAAATAAATAAAATAAATAAATACAGTAGGGGAAAAGGTAGTAGTTTGGGCTCAATTAAAGATGGGCTATGTACAGGTGCAGAGATCTGTGAGCTGCTCTGACAGCTGGTGCTTAAAGCTAGTGAGGGAGATAAGTGTTTCCAGTTTTAGAGATTTTTGTAGTTCGTTCCAGTCATTGGCAGCTGAGAACTGGAAGGAGAGACGACCAAAGGAGGAGTTGGCTTTAGGGGTAACAACTGAGCACATTGGAAGAAAACTGGATAGCTTTGTTGGCAAGATGTCTCAAAGTATATCTCATTTGAATAATCTGGTCAATTGCCAATATAACTACATTGATGAATTGTAGAACAAGTGGGTGTGACACATACAGTACAACCTTTCATATATCAATGCTGTATAAACACCACATCATTTGCTTAGAAGTTGATGAAAACTGAGCAAAATTGGACATACTGTAGAACAAAGATTAGGAGTACTGTTATCTGGACCCCCCCCCCCCCCTTCATGGTTATAGTAAAACGTGTGTACAGCACAGCAGGCTCAGTTATACTTGTGTTTTTGGGGAGTCAGGGCAGTAGAAGGAAGCAGCAGTCAGAGCAGTAGAAGGAAGCAGCATCAGAGCAGTAGAAGGAAGCAGCAGGCAGGGCAGCAGAATGAAGCAGCAGAATGAAGCAGCAATCAGAGCAGTAGAATGAAGCAGCAGTCAGAGCAGTAGAAGGAAGCAGCATCAGAGCAGTAGAATGAAGCAGCAGTCAGGGCAGCAGAATGAAGCAGCAGCCAGAGCAGTAGAATGAAGCAGCAGTAAGAGCAGTAGAAGGAAGCAGCAGTCAAAGCAGTAGAATGAAGCGGCAGTCAGAGCAGTAGAAGGAAGCAGCAGTCAGAGCAGTAGAAGGAAGCAGCATCCTTTAAGAAACAGCAGTGTTTATGAAGCAGCAGTTAGAGCAGTAGAATGAAGCAGCATGCAGAGCAGTAGAATGAAGCAGCAGTCAGAGCAGTAGAATGAAGCAGCAGAATGAAGCAGCAGTCAGAGCAGTAGAAAGAAGCAGCATGTCAGAGCAGTAGAAGGAAGCAGCAGCCTTGTTGTATCAAGTCTGCAGTCCCTCTTGGTTGCCCTGCCTCATTGTTACTAACCTGGTCCCGTATCAGTTTGTGCTCTTGCCTACTCCATTGTTTGGCATTAGTTGACAAGGGAGCAGAAACAGACCGACACCCAGGCTATATTGTTACTGCTTGTTGTTCTATGAAGTAATGGAATAATGCACATATCAAGCATCTGATCTCAAAGTTGGAGGAACTATTTTGCTGTAAAGTGGTATTCTACTACTTAGTTTCAACTGTTTTTGTTGCTGTCTGTACCAGAGTGTATTATGTAATATTTTCACCAATTTAATTGTTATTTCTTGAGAACTGTCATCAATTTCTGTGGAAACAATGCATTCTGTGCACCCCCTTCTTGGGCCTTTCATACACAGCAATCGTGATCATGAAAAGTATGAGCAATGATCTGGGAAAACTATGCACAGACAGGATGAAAATATATTTTCTTTTGTATTGGAAAAAAATGCAGGACTAAATGTAAGTCGTATCGAGTATCTTTAAATCCAAAAGCTGAGAATGTTAAAATTAGCGTTATGACTTAACACCCAGAGTTGATATGGTTACCTTACACATTCCATTGCGAAATGTAGTATTTTAGGTACCAAAACTTACAAGTTAAAATTGGAATCAAATGGAACATGTAAGCTATTGAGTGGAATATTTGATTGATATATATTCTTTTGATGTTTTGGTTACTTTGCTGTTGTTCCAACTGTTCAGCTCAGTTTAAAGTTTATGGTTCATACCAAATTCAAATCCTATTCTTTCTCATTTTATCCATTCAACCTATTGATATAGATTTTTGAATTAAGCTTGTGTGACCTTTATCAAGATTAAAATAATTTCCTCACAAATCATGTGTATGGTATTAGAATTCAAGGTATTTTGTGTATAGTGATACTACTGAATGAAATATATTGCTAGGTACAGATATCCTCTGCTTTTAGTTGATGTCTCAGTAAGACTGGTGATTGCACACTGTATTGAATTCTAAAACATCCCCACATGCAAAAACGCAAGCAAACAATGTCTGATAGAATGCCACCCAAACTAGATAGCTACCATTAATTTTTACACATTTATTACTCAAGATACAGTTGCATATACAGTGGAGTATAACTGATATTTAGAAGGAAGGAAGACTACACTTCTTGAGTTGCTGTCGAAGGAAACAGATTATAGAATAGTACAAGCCACCATAGGAACCGTTGAGTATGAAGCACTAACACAGAGAGAAGGATCAAGGTCATGTTTTTATGTCAGAAAACAATACAAAATACAACAGGCTGTGTCAAAACCATAGCGACTAAAGCAAACTTAGAAACCTTCAGTTGACAGGACGACACTACTGAAACGATTTAGAATTCCTGGAAGGCATGGAAATTAGGGCTATCAGAATGTATTAAATCAAAACAGGACTGCAACATGGGCCTGTATCGCTGAACAAATCTTCACACACAAAAAAAAAACAGCACTAGAAAATGAACTGTGGCTAGTGGCTCTTATACAAGCCACGTAACTTACACTACAAATCATCCCAACTGTGTGGAACGGTGTCCAATGTACCCGACTAGATAGTCAAGGTAATAATTTTAGTGACAAGGGCCAGGATTCAATCTGATCAGCCCTTTTCGGCTATGCAACTTTTTAAAAAAAGCAATGTTTCCTCGTTTGCCGAGACTGCATTCATAGTAAACGCTGCATATGTTGACTCAAATCGGAAATTACCTTTAAAATGTAATGTGTTATTACACAAATCTACCACTGATGGGATGCAATCCTGGCCTTGATCTTGGCTTGTACAGTACTTATAGCCCTGGGTCTTATGAAAGACAACCCTTTTACATAAGATATGACTAGAAACAGAGGGTGTAAACGGCAGGACATTTCTGGGATTGATGGATTTAAAAACAGAAGGATACCATGTTTGTCTTTCCTCAAAGAAAAAAACGGGGGAAAAAACTAAGGAATATCATTTTAGCAAACAAACCAACCAACAACTGTTCCATGAACATTCAATTATCCAGCAAGACACAACTACTGTCAAAAAGATCCAACAAACATGTTTAGTGTCCCCCTGACTTGCGTCCAGTCCAGGACCTGGAGCGAGAGCGGGACCGTGAGAGGGAACGGGAACGTGAGCGGGACAGGGAACGCATACGGGACGATGCCTCGTCCCGAGGTTCATAGCCACCGGGGGCTTGGTGGAAGTCGCCATCTTGTGGGCTCAGGGATTTGGAGTGGGAACGAGACTTTCCTCTGGACTCCCTCTGGGCCCTGGGCCTGGATCTGGAGTGAGAAGGGGAGCGGGACTGGCTGTGGGGGGAGTGCCCAGGAGGGGGACGTCTGTGGTCACGTGGGGGTGGTCTGTGCCTGCGTAAAGAACAAACCATTGGATTATTAGAATCCCGCTTCCACTGATGAAGACAGCAAAAGTGACAGAAGATCACAGCCAACTAATAATTGATAAATAAATTGAAAGTGCCCAGAACATGGCTTTGTGTACCTCCCAAATGGGTCCATATTCCCTATATAGTGCACTACTTTTGACTAAAACCCCAATAGGTCCTGGTCAAAAGTAATGTACTACATAGGGAATAGAGGTGCCATTTGGGATGCAATCATTGTCAGTGGTTGAGCTGTGAAGGACCCACCTGTCGTTTTCCGGGCTCCTGCTTCTTCCTCTACCACCGTACATCCTTCCACGGGAGCTGGGTAACAAAACTATATTGTCAAGCAGAATGTACTCAGCAGAACTGACATTTTGTATTAGCTTCGCAGCTTGAACCCCCCCCCCCATGGAGTTATTTGAAGCATGCTAGTTGGAAAACACTAGAAAGGGCCTTACTCTCGGGGGCTCTCAGAGCGTCTGGGCCGGCGCTCGTAGGATGGGCTGCGTGACCTGCGTCTTTGGTAGCTGCGGCTGCGAGAGCGCCTACGACGGCTGTCCCGATCATAATCCCGATCATCATGCCGCGAAGAGCTGCGCGAAGATCCCCCCTCTTTCCCTTGCATCTGATTGGGTGCTGTGACGTCAAAATAAAAAGGGTGCTTGGGTAAAGAGAAAAACCCAAGTAGCAGACGTACCGTACCTAGTGCTTTAGCTCTACTATAAAGTACTACAGTTGCACCACGTCAGGTAGAAAATACATGTATTTGAACTTACAGCTGAAAGTAACATCAGTAAATTGCTCGATATGGTACATAGTTACTTCAGCAAACAATAAATTGGGGTAACTGTCTTACTCTTTCGATCTCCCTGCGCGAACTGGATTTCAATCTGTCGGCCACACACCCACTTCCTGTCCAGGTTGTGAAGAGCATCTTCTGCGTCGCGCACATCTTCAAACTTGCTGAGCTGTTAAGGTTCTTACCTTGTGGTCTTATGTGGTTAAATTCTTTTCAGCACAACTGTTGTAATACAATGCATCTTCTGCCACTTAATCAAAAGGGAAGCCATATTGGCTGACAGTATAAAACTAAACGTAGATTCTGGAACACAATATTGTTAAGTGCATGTTGGGTTCTTCTGAAGATTAAAGATGAGGCAAACATGTTTCAATAATGTGTCGCTAATTTTATGGCTTTTACCAAGTAACCAATACTGCTTCAGTTTCAAATGATATTGTCGAAGGCAAAATATATTGATAAGAGTACAATTATAATTTCTTAGTTCAATTAAGAATCAAATTTAGCATATTGGCTATGTATTGATTGCTTTTCCTGTAATATTTGTCGATTCATTTTTTTTTTTTTGGAGGATACAAAATAATTCAGGTTTGTTACCTTAAACACGATCGACTTTGACTTACATCTTGATCTTTAAGCTCTTTAACCGCCTCCCAGAAGAACTTGGTTTCCTGCTCGTCTTTGCCCTTTAACCTCTTCCCTTTGCCTCTTTCTTTTGATGACATATCCAAGCCTTGACTCCGTCCCCTTTTTCCTTTGTCTCTTCAAGCTTTAAATTCTCTTTCTTTTTCAACCTTTCTCCCTCTCTCTGTTTCTTGCATCCTGGCGGTCTTTTGCTGCTTGTCTTTAGATCTACTCTACACCGGACTTTCCACAACAACTGGATACCTTTACATTTTCTGGGGCAACAGAGAAATGTAAGTTAGATATTAAAAAGTTCTTCAGCGTGTACATACAGAAACAGTCACAGCAAATCAATTATACAACCAAAACTCAATGCTTGAAGACACTGTCTGAGAAAGCATGTTAAGTTTACACCACATTCAAAATTAAAACAAAAGAGAAACACAGATTTCATAACTCTCACTGTAGAAGGGAAAGGATATTGAATATATGCAAATCCTCTCGGTCGGCGTGAATAGAAGTCAAGTGGAATGTAGACATCTACTACAGGCCCATAGCGACCAAACTCACGCCGCAAATCCTCAGGCCTGAATACCGTAAATAGATAGAAATTTCACTTCAATGACCTGGAGGAAAAGTCTTAAGTTCCATAATAAAGTGGCACCACCATGGGAGCCACGGACAGACCGCTGAGACCGGTGGCTTCTGTTGGGCAATATGAAGATACCACTTCTTTGCATTAAAAACACAATTGAAACTTTTTTGAAGTTCATGCACACTCTGAAATGTATCTTAGTTCCAAGAATGGTTCAAATCCCCTGTGTTAGTAGCTCAAAGGCCGGCAGATCGCGATATTTAGTCGTTTCAGCTTACCGGCCAATGGGAATATTATGCAGCCAGCTATACACTCGTATCCCCCGTGAATTTTAGGATAAAATAATGAATTTGGCCTTTACTACTATTGCACATACATACGCATTGAATAACGCATTGAATAACACATTCATAAATGGCAACAAAAAATGTCTTTGCTATATCTAGGAGATAAGAGAGCTCAGGATTTATTTATTTTTTAATTAACATACATAGTACCAGTCAATAGTTTGGACACACCTACTCATTCCAGGGTTTTTATTTATTTTTACTATTTCCTACATTGTAGAATAATAGTGAAGACATCAAAATTATGAAAATACACATATGGAATCATGTAGTACCCCCCCCAAAAAAAAGTGTTAAATAAAAATATATTTTATATTCTTCAAAGTAGCCACACTTTGCCTTGATGACAGCTTTGCACTCTTGGCATTCTCTCAACCAGCTTCACCTGGAAAACTTTTCCAACAGTCTTGAAGGAGTTCCCGCATATGCTGAGCCCTTGTAGGCCGATTTTCCTTCACTCTGCGGTCCAACTCAATTAGGGTGAGGTCGGGCGATTGTGGAGGACAGGTCATCTGACGCAGCACTCCATCACCCTTCTACTTGGTCGAATAGCCTATACACAGCCTGGAGGTGTGTTGGATCATTGTCCAGTTGAAAAACAAATGATAGTCCCACTAAGCGCAAACCAGATGGGATATCACTGCAGAATGCTGTGGTAGCCATACTGGTTAAGTGTGTCTTGAATTCTAAATAAATCACAGACAGTGTCACCAGCAAAGCACTCCCACACCATCACACCTCCTCCTCCATGCTTTACGGTGGGAACCACACATGCGGAGATCATCTGTTCACCTACTCTGTGTCTCACAAAGACACAGCAGTTGGAACCAAAAATCTCACATTTGGACTCAGACCAAAGGACAGATTTCCACCAGTCTAATGTCTATTGCTTGTGTTTCTTGGCCCAAGAAAGTCTCTTCTTATTGGTGTCCTTTAGTAGTGGTTTCTTTGCAGCAATTCAACCATGAAGGCCTGAATCATGCAGTCTCCTCCGAACAGTTGCTGTTGAGATGTGCCTGTTAGTTTAACTCTGTGAAGCATTTATTTGGGCTGAAATTTCTGAGGCTGGTAACGCCAATGAACTTATTTCCTGCAGCAGAGGTAACTCTGGGTCCTCCTTTCCTGTGCCGGTCCTCATGAGAGCCAGTTTCATCATAGCGCTTGATGGTTTTTGTGACGGCACTTGAAGAAACTTTCAAAGTTCTTGACATTTTCCGGACTGACTGACCTTTATGTCTTAAGAAATGATGGATTGTCTTTTTTCTTTGCTTGTTTAAGCTGTTCTTACCATAATATGGACTTGGTCTTTAACCAAATAGGGCTATCTTCTGTATACCACCCCTACCTTGTCACAACACAACTGATTGGCTAAAACGCATTAAGGAAAGACATTCCACAAATTAACTTTTAACAAGGTAGGTTCATTGAAATGCATTCCAGGTAACTACCTCGTGAAGCTGGTTGAGAGAATGCCAAGAGTGTGCAAAGCTATCATCACGGCAAAGGGTGGCTACTTTGAAGAATCTCAAATCTAAAATATATTTTGATTTGTTTAACACTTTTTTGGTTACTACATGATTCTGTGTGTGTATTTTCATGATTTTGATGTCTTCACTATTATTCTACAAATGTAGAAAATACTGAAAATAAAAACCCTGGAATGATTAGGTGTGTCCAAGCTTTTGACTGGTACTGTTTGTATGTATATGTATTCCCCTTCCCATGTTTAACCCTTTTTGGGTAGGTACAAAACTACATCCATACTTGCATGTATTTTTTTTTTTTTTAAACCAGTACTGGTTACCTTCAGACGAGTCCCGTGACACTTGTGGGGGTCGTAGAGCAAAACGGAGACGTGTTTGTGAGAATCTCCCTTTTCCACAGTGGAGTCACATTTAGTAGCCCAAACGCTACCAACAGAAGTTGACAAACAGACTTCAGACCTGTGACAATTGTGGGGGCCGCAGAGCCAAACCGTTCAGACGTCTTCGTGAGAAGACCGATTTTCGGGATGTCTCACGGTCTGACAAACGTCACTGTAGCTCGGCTGTCTACCACCGCAGATGCGGAAGGCCGCCTATTGATATGCAGCTCGTGCAACAACAACAAAAACATCTAACTTAAACTGACGGATATCGATGGATTTCTTTTTATTATGTTACTTGACGCACCAGTGCGGCAATAGACTTGCAGCAGTCTCTCCCCCACCGTTCTGATAGTTTCAATGACATGTATTGGATTTGTTAGCATGAACTCATTTACAGAACAATATTCAGTTTTAATATGATGAAACATTTATGAAGTGAAATTATCAAGTTTAAATGAGATTTAGAGTAGAACACATAGATTTTTACCCCACATTAATTCATGTGTAATGACTGTTTTGTTTACAGGTTTATTAAGTGATATGTTCATAAACTTGTGCAATCTGAAAAGTGTAATTAATAGTAAATGAATATACCCTTTTTTATGGATCTGAATGCTGCCACTAATAACCCCATTTCTCTCTCACTATGCCTGAGGAAACCCTGGCCTGATGATTCCTGGCTCTGCATGTCACCAATACACCTGGTTGATCTGCCTATCCCATGCTGCAGGCTAGCTGGCTTGCCCTGGACTGATCTCTGACTACCATGCCTCTTACCACCACATCCCTTGACTGCCTAAAACATTAAAGACCACCTGTCCTTACAGTCTTGAAGTGTTCGCACCCTGTATTCATTATAGGTTTTGGGCTGGATATCTGTAAAACACTGACAATTCCTGGTGTAAAAAGGGCTCTACAAAATAAATGTGCCGCCTTCCATTTCCTGATACATAAATCTGATAAGATTGACATACCATATTTGTTAAATCAAATAAATATTTTGAATATGTAAACAGACAATAAACTGGATTGTGCATTATTTGAGGAGACAGTATAATGGTCTTGGTGAGGAAATGGTGATAGTGTGATGATGATGACTGGGTGATATGGTACATGATATTATATTAAAGGATTTCTGGAAACACAATTTATTTTGAAACTATCATACCAGTTGTGGGAAAACAGACTGCTGCAACATGATTGGTAGAACGGGATACGCAACATCCGGGACTAGCATCAGCATGGTAGTGGGAAATGGCGTTTCATTAAAGTATGCATATTTTCAGCCCTGTCGCTATTAAATCGATTATCGACGACTTTTCTGCCTGAATTGAGAATGTTTAAAGTACAAACCGGTCCACGGGGGATATGAGTGTATAGTTAGTTGGCTGCATAACGTTGCATTCCCCTTTGGACGTTAAGATTAAACCTCAGTATCGCCATCTGTCTGCCTGCCTTTGGCCTACTGTGTTACTATGTGTAGGCCTGTGTATGTAGTGTTGTTTTTGCAAATAAAATACCTGGCTGTTACCTAGATAGGGGGAACATGTCATTCTAACAGTCATATGTTTAAGCCATTTATATTAGAATTCCATAAAGCAAAAGCGGAGTTTTTTTCCCCACCGAAGTGTGGACCGGAAGCTACAGCAAGCTAACGACATTAGCTCATTAGGCAGGGCAACTAACTAATTCGAAGTATTGCCAGATTGATATAGTTACAAACGTATGTTTCAATCTGATCTAATGATATTAGCTTTCTTTTGATTTTTATGGACTAAGATTTGAGTCTAGCCACCTCGGGTCTAAGCTACCCCGGTAAGGTCAAGTCAGGCCGAAGCGCGTGGCTAGCCGATTAGCATTGGGCTAATGTTAGCTAGCTCGGGGCGTCAAATTCTTTAGTTGACTCGACTAGGGGGATATGTTCAAAATGTGTACTCACCTGGATTCATCGGAAATGTTCCTAATGAAAAGCGATGTATTTGGAGGTCTCAAATATCTGGCCATGCTCAAAATATTCAACAAGAACGCAGCTTTACAGCAAATATTTCAGCTATGTTTTGGCTTTACGCGCAGCCAGAGATTGTGGCGCAGCTACGTGGAAGAAGGAATGCGCAGGCGCGTCCTCTACTTCGCAGAAGTGAAAGCGCAAACAAAATCTGCTGTTTTTATTTAAAATTGTGTATAACCATAGAGTCAGATGAGCCCTGCATGAACACATAAATAAACAATTTAGGTGGCGTTATCACAGCATGCTGAGGAAGCAGCAATATCCCTACTGTAGGTGCTGAGTAGGTGGTTTTGTTAGAGTAACATAAAATAATCTCGGTCGGTTTTGTTGCCAGTCCCAACTAGGTAGGCTACCTGTAAACTGCCAGTAATTATGACAATCTTTGAGGTAAAATAATAATACAATTCTCGAATTTTGTATCATTACTGCCTGCATTTTGAGGCGTTGAGCCAGTAACCGAAAGGTTGCTGGATCAAATCCCAGAGCTGAGAAGATAAAAACGTTTGTTGTTCAGCCCCTGAACAAAACACTGTTCCCCTGTAGGTCGTCATTGTAAATATAAATGTATTCCTAACCGACTTGCCTAGTTAAATAAAAAACTCCATGCTTGCAAATTTTTTTGGATTGTGTTGGCCTGGGCACTCTGGAGCAAGTTTCATCAAGGATCTCTCTGTACTTTCCTCCGTCCATCTTTCCCTCAATCCTGACTAGTCTCCCAGTCCCTGCCGCTGAAAAACATCCCCACAGCATGATGCTGCCACCACCATGCTTCACCGTAGGGATGGTGCCTGGTTTCCTCCAGACGTGATGCTTGGCATTCAGGCCAAAGAGTTCAAGCTTGGTTTCATCACACCTGAGAATCTTGTTTCCCATGGTCAGAGTCCTTTAGGTGACTTTTGGTAAACTCCAAGCGGCTGTCATGTGCCTTTTACTAAAGAGTGGCTTCCGTCTGGGCACTCTACCATAAAGGCCTGATTGGTAGAGTGCTGCAGAGATGGTTGTCCTTCTGAAAGGTTCTCCCATCTCCATAGAGGAACTCTGGAGCTCTGTCAGAGTGACCATCAGGTTCATGGTCACCACCCTGACCAAGGCCCTCATCCCCCAATTGCTCAGTTTGGCTGGGTGGCCAGCTCTAGGAAGAGTGTTGATAGTTCCAAACTCCTTCCATTTAAAAATGATGGAGGCCATTGTATTCTTGGGAACCTTCAATACTGCAGAAATGTTTTGTTACCCTTCCCCAGATCTGTGCCTCGACTCAACCCTGTCTCGGAGATCTACAGAAAATTGATTGATATTTGCTCTGACATGCACTGTCAACTGTGGGACCTTACATAGACAGGTGTGTGCCTTTCCAAATCATGTCCAATCAATTGAATTTACCACAAGTGGACTCCAACCAAGTTGTAGAAACATCTCAAGGATGATAAATGGAAATTGCAAGTGTCATGCTCTACCAACTGAGCCACGAGTGGAAAGCACAGAGAAATTAAGAAAATAGCACACATAAAATAATATATTTTCCTTCACTCTTTCTGCAGTATGTATTCTTTAACGAGGCAAGTCAGTTAAGAACCAATTCTAATTTACAATGACAACCAAAGCCTAAGCCGGACAACACTGGGCCAATTGTGTTCCGCCCTATGAGACTCTCAATCACAGACAGTTGTGTTACAGCCTGGAATCAAACCAGAGTCTGTAGTGACACCTATAGTACTGAGATGCAGTGCCTTAGACCACTGCGCCACTCGGGAGCCCAAATATGGCTGTAGACATTGATGATATCAGAGAACCCTGTGTCAAGTCAACAGTGTTGCTCCTGAGCCTGTAAAATAAAAGTATAATCCCATCTTTAACTGCAAGAATCAGACAATGATTTCCATTCTACAGTACATGAAGTTGGTTTTCAGGTTAGGCCCAGCTTAGTGGCTGTTGGATGTTAGATTAGATTAAAATGTATATTGCTGGAGAATAGTCATAGGGGAGAGGGAACTGTGTGATTACAATTGTTTCTACCAACGTCCTACACTCAGGGATTGAACCTCAATCTCTGGTGTGGAGCAGTATATGTGCATTGAGCCGTTAGCATTACCGCTAGGCGTTAATGCTAGGCATTAGCGCTAGGCTCTGCACAGGTACTACAGTCTTATAGGTTAACTTCATTCCATGCAACTACTTTCAGATCTTGGCACACTAGATTCATATTACAAAACTGATTTTAGTAGCAAGTTAAAGTAGCAACTGAAGAAGATGCTGACATCAAAATGTGTACACTTCCTGCTATGGAAAATATGTTCACACTTCTAAGGACGCCTGATCACGCAGTGCTTTGGTCCTCTGTGTGAGAACCAAGAAGCCTAGGGAAATGTATAGAATGTAAAGAAGTAAAAAAAAAAAAATAAGGAAAAATGTGCACGAGCACACGCACACACACGAAAAGACAAGTGAGATGACTCGATCTTTATCAAAGTTGTGAGAACAACACATGTTGTGAAATTACTCAACAGGAACTAACAACAGCAGCATTGTGTTAGACGTTATAGATTAGGTCTTCAGCTCTGTTAGGGTCACTCTCTGGCAAAGGAGCAGTTGAATATAGCTTTTTGAATAAAAATAGTTATAGCTTCACTAATGTTTGTATAGGACCTGAACATATTCACCTCAACCCCCTAGAAAGAATAATCACTGAATAATCAACGTGATTCCATAGTCAACAGACTGTAAACTAGGCCTTCAAGTTGGTCATATTTAGTCATTTCCTCCATGTAGTCATCATATAGTACTTTATACTTTTATGAGTTTACTTATACTCTATAAGTCCTTGGGTATGTGTATAGGCTACCCATATGCATATCTGTACATATACATGGATGTTAATGTGGGCCTAAATGCATGCAACATAACTCATTGTGGCCTCAATGTCCACCCTGTAAGATCCTTATCTTGATAAACACTTCAAAAGTTGTTCAGATCTGTATCAGGAACTTAGGCTCGTCCTCCTTTAGGTATTAAGACCCATTCTCAACACTTTGTTCGACTGCACTGCCAGTGAGCTTTCTTTCACATTCTAACTGATGCCCATCACATTGGCAAGAGATATGTTTGCAGGACTACTCCTCTTTATATCCAGTCTGTTGGCTGTAGATGCAATGAGTTGTGATGAGAAGAACGTTTGTGCTTTAGTGGGATCGTCAGTGAACATGAGCTGCAGTTTCTCAAATGATGATGACAATTTGTTGTCAGATATTAGACATTTATTCTGGTTTAACAATGACAACAAGAAGAAATGGAAGGACAAGACCATTCCCGAGGACTTGACAGATGACAAAGCCTATTCCGGACGTTTTAAGTGGCTGTTTGATATTTCAGGACGGTTTATAAAGCCCAACGCCTCCTTCTCTATCACGAAAACTCTCCAAGTCAAAGATCTAAGAAAGAGTGACACCGCTGTCTATCGCGTTATGGTGCCGTCAGAGAACTCCGGATGGAAGTTCATCAAAACTGGAATCACTGTTACTGTCACAGCTCTTAAGGTGACAAAGGATACAACCACTGTGAACAAAGGACAGAAGGTAACACTGACCTGTAGCACCACCTGCACTCTGAGTGACAATCTCAAACCCAACTACATCTGGTACAAGAACGGACAACAGCTTACCAACGCAAAGACCCTGGATGTCAACCTGTACCTAGACCCAGTCAGCAGTCAGGATGCAGGCAGTTATATCTGTGCTGTAAAAGACAGTGAGAAGCTCCACTCCCCTGCACTCTGTCTCCTTGGTAACTGTTGGGATGTGACACACCAACACAAGACCATCTGCGCCTTCGCCGGGACGAACATTGAACTCCGTTGCAATTACACATACCCCAGTAATCAAACCATCACAGACAAAATCTGGTCAAAATCTGGTGTCAAATACTTGGACTACAATGACTGCGTAGAGTACCGTGGTAAGAAGGAAAAAGATTGCACCCTGCGAATCACAGACCTGAGAGAGAGTGACTCTGGTTATTACAAATTCACATTAAAAACACAGGGGGTTCCAAAGTAGAGTGATCCATTTGGGGTCAAACTGTCTGTCACAAACTTACAAGTAGAAGTTACTCCTCCTGTTGCAAAGGAGGGAGATCTAGTCATTATCTCCTGCATGACCTCCTGTCCAAACTTCAGTGACTTACTTTTGTACAAGAACAACGCCTCTGCCACTGCCACTGGCAAGTCCAAGACCATGATCCTTGATGCAGTCAGCAGTCAGGATGCAGGCAGCTACTTCTGTGTTGTAAGAGGCTTTGAGGATTTTCCATCCCTTGCTGCTACACTGGTTGTGAGATATGGCCCTAAGAACACTTCAGTGTCCGTTAGCAGTGAAATAGAGGAGGGCAGTCTAGTGACTCTGACCTGCAGCAGTGATGCCATCCCACCAGTGAAGTCTTACACTTGGTACATGAGGAATGGGACTGAAGTGACCGTCTTACAGACAGGAGCAGGAAGAGACAAGTACATCATCCCCAGTGTCAGTCTGGGAGACAAGATCCAGTACTACTGTAGGGCTGAGAACAACATGGGAACTCAGAACTCTACTGCCTTGGACCTCAACACAGGTGTGTTTTTTCCAGGGTCTGTCTTGGCTTCTGTACTGGGGGTGGTTGGGGTTGTCCTGGCTGCTAAAGCTTCAGTCCTCATCTACTGTACACTGAAGAGGAGACGCACAGCAGGAAGTGGTGTCATAGGAGGAAGGGGTGTCAGACCATGCAGTTGTGTCAGAGGAGAAAGTGATGTCCGAGGAGGAAGTGGTGTCAGAGGAGGAAGGGATGTCAGAGTAGAATGTGATGTCAGAGGAGAAAGTGATGTCAGAGGAGAAAGTGGTGTCAGAGGAGGAAGGGATGTCAGAGTAGAAAGTGATGTCGGAAGAGAAAGTGGTGTCAGAGGAGGAAGGGGTGTCAGAGGAGGAACAGGTGTCAGAGGAGGAAGGGATGTCAGAGTAGAAAGTGATGTCAGAGGAGAAAGTGGTGTCAGAGGAGGAAGGGGTGTCAGAGAGGGAAGTGGTGTGAGAGGAGGTTGTGATGTCAGAGCAGCCACACAAACCATCTATTATGCCAATTACGATTCCTCAAACTCAGATGTGAGTGAGACGACCAGCGCCTGTATCTATGAAACCATTGATGATATGCCCCTAGACCCTGATGAGTATAATGACATACAGGATGACGACTACACAGGTCTTCAGAGAGATGCTTGGCTATCCTTGTATGACACCATCCCCGAGAAAGCGTCACCACAGGACCTGGAATGAAGGGTTACCTACAACACCAAACCAAAGCTAGGCCTTACAGCTTTTTTATGCCATTGGCTTTGTTACAGAATCCCCCTGCAGAGGGCATTGTGGGACTCATTTCCAGCCTGCTTGTTGTTGTTTATGTCTGGCTGGCGACAGGTAGTTTAGCTCCCCCTCACATGAGTGATAAGATCACCTACAGCTCGTGGCTTCAGCCAATCAGACTGTCCCCATGCACACCATACTCTGCCCATGCACTGATCATGTGTAAGGGAATTTTTATGTTTGTGCTTTTCTTATAACTAATTTCTGTGTTGTATTCATATGCTGTTCTAATAACCAATTTCTGCATTCATGCAAGTGGCTGACTGTACGAAACCTCACTTATCATTATCTGCAATTTGGCAGTACGCCCAGACGTTGTTTTGAGAAGGAACGAAAGATATCTCAGTTTCAAGGTCTCAGCTTAGAGAGGAGAAGCCTCGTGAGGTGTTGGTCGGTCACATGTTATGAACCAGTATTGGTCTGTCACATGTTATGAACCAGTATTGGTCGGTCACATGAACGTAACAAAACAGTAATGATTAATGAATTATGCCAGATCATGCAAATATAATTTGGCTGTTTATAGCCATACATAAGACAGCTGCTGGCACTGCCCAGAGAGAGCTTCTGATTGACATGTGTACTATGGTGCATTGAGTTGGTTGGAACCTCTCCAGCACGCTGACAATAAACAATGATTCGTTTAAGATTGACTTAGAGTGTTCCTGTGTAAGCATTTCCACGACACATGCATCCTGTGATTGGTCAGATGCTCCTAGCTAGCCCAGCACTGGCCAGTCAGGTCCGTTGCACGCTCTCTGAAGCTTCTAAGTATTAGCAGGGCATGATGCGTGGACACCTGGGATGCGTGATTACAAAGTCAGTTGTCGCTGTTGTTATCATTGCAGTATGAGTAGCAGTATTCTATGTAGTTCTTATTCCTGTTGTTATTATGTTACTACTGATATTGTCTGCTATGGTTAGTCACTGTTTACTACTTCCTGTTTCCTATATATTTAAATTCAGTCCTTGCTCTTGTGTGTTGCTGTGCAATAGCGCCTACTATTTCTATAATATACAGTCCTTGCCATTATTCTTACTGTGTTGTTGCCATGCAAGTCATTCATCTGGTGTTACGATGGAACACATGGTTAATAGGTCATTGTTCTATCACATCTCCCATTCTATCCTACTCTACAAATATCTATTCAGGCCAGTGTATTTATGTCCTGTATAGCATATTCATTATGTCTCTGCTTCTGTCCATTACACAACCATCCCCATGTTCATCTTCCTCAGTGTGTTTAAATAAAGTTCCTGTGTGGTAATTCTTGGGCTTCTTTACTTCACTCTAACATGAGACGGTGTCAGTAGGTCACACAGCAGTAAAATACGTAGAGCCAGGTCACTCTCTTTCAGGCATATTGAATATAATGATGTAATGCTATGTCTGGTTAGATGTGAGGTTCTGTTAGAGCATGGGATTGAGGGTGGTGGGGGGGTTCTGTTAGAGCATGGGATTGAGGGTGGTGGGGGGGGGGTTCTGTTAGAGCATGGGATTGAGGGTGGTGGGGGGGTTCTGTTAGAGCATGGGATTGAGGGTGGTGGGGGGGTTCTGTTAGAGCATGGGATTGAGGGTGGTATTGGGGGGTTCTGTTAGAGCATGGGATTGAGGGTGGTGGGGGGGTTCTGTTAGAGCATGGGATTGAGGGTGGTATTGGGGAGCGTGTGAGGTTCTGTTAGAGCATGGGATTGAGGGTGGTATGGGGGGAGGGTGTGAGGTTCTGTTAGAGCATGGGATTGAGGGTGGTATGGGGGGAGGGTGTGAGGTTCTGTTAGAGCATGGGATTGTGGGTGGTATGGGGAGGGTGTGAGGTTCTGTTAGAGCATGGGATTGTGGGTGGTATGGGGGAGGGTGTGAGGTTCTGTTAGAGCATGGGATTGTGGGTGGTATGGGGGGAGGGTGTGAGGTTCTGTTAGAGCATGGGATTGAAGGTGGTATGGGGGAGGGTGTGAGGTTCTGATAGAGCATGGGATTGAAGGTGGTGGTGGGGGAGGGGGGTAGAGAGTTGGTCGTTTGATTTTTCCCTTTGCCTGTAAATTACTGAAAAGCCAAATAAAAAAAAACTTGATTAAAAAAAGCATGAAATAATGGTGATTCATATTTAATACATCTTCTTTGTGGACCCTATAGTAAAGTAAAAACGCTTCACACTTTAACTAATGAATAACCAATGTGCTGTGACATTCATTCATTCTGCGACAGAGGCTGTAATCACATAGGACAGTTGTGACTTTACAGCTGTTCCTAGAATGCATTGGTCTCTGACAAATTCCAGAACTCAATCAATGTATATAATTTCCGTGTTTGTAGTGTTCCGTAATCTGTCTGCAATCGATGCATTCTAAGTTATCTACATCAATTAGAATCAAAGATGTGACGGTGGTTCTCTTTTATTGATTCGTCCACATTCACAGGCAAGTGGATAGATTCTAGAACTGCCTTCCTGAAGACAGATCTCATTAGGCCTCATGTACAGTGCATTCACACCCTGTAACATGTACGCTGGGAGTCGGGAAGCAAATACAGGGAGTGAATTTAATAATAAATTAAACTAAACAAGAAACACGAGTAGCATACAGACATTAAACACAGAAACAGAATCAATAACGCCTGGGGAAAGGACCAAAAAGGGACTGACAGATATAGGGGAGGTAATCAGGAAGGTGATGGAGTCCAGGTGAGTCTCACGCAGGTGTGCGTAACGATGGTGGCAGGTGTGTGCAATGATGAGTAAACTGGCGACGACGAGCGCCAGAGAGGGGGATTAGACGTGACAGTACCCCCTCCCTGACACGCGGCTCCAGCCGCAGGACCCCAACCAGAGGGATGGTCCCGAGGACCAGGAGTGGGGCAATCACTTCTGCTGAGGCGCGGGAACCTGTAGAGCCGGCTGAGGCGCGGGAACCTGTAGAGCCGGCTGAGGCGCGGGAACCTGTAGAGCCGGCTGAGGAGCGGGAACGTGTAGAGCCGGCTGAGGAGCGGGAACCTGTAGAGCCGGCTGAGGCGCGGGAACCTGTAGAGCCGGCTGAGGCGCGGAACCTGTAGAGCCGGCTGAGGCGCGGGAACCTGTAGAGCCGGCTGAGGAGCGGGCACCTGTAGAGCCGGCTGAGGAGCGGGAACGTGTAGAGCCGGCTGAGGAGCGGGAACCTGTAGAGCCGGCTGAGGCGCGGGAACCTGTAGAGCCGGCTGAGGCGAGGGAACCTGTAGAGCCGGCTGAGGCGAGGGAACCTGTAGAGCCGGCTGAGGCGAGGGAACCTGTAGAGCCGGCTGAGGCGAGGGAACCTGAAGAGCCGGCTGAGGCGAGGGAACCTGAAGAGCCGGCTGAGGCGAGGGAACCTGAAGAGCCGGCTGAGGCGAGGGAACCTGAAGAGCCGGCTGAGGCGAGGGAACCTGTAGAGCCGGCTGAGGCGAGGGAACCTGTAGAGCCGGCTGAGGCGAGGGAACCTGTAGAGCCGGCTGAGGCGAGGGAACCTGTAGAGCCGGCTGCGGCGAGGGAACCTGTCGAGCCGGCTGAGGAGCGGGAACCTGAAGAGCCGGCTGAGGCGAGGGAACCTGTAGAGCTGGCTGAGGCGCGGGAACCTGTAGAGCCGGCTGAGGTGCGGGAACCTGTCGAGCTGTGTTGGTTCCGTTTTTCTGTGCTCTGTCTTATTTACTTAACAAATAAGGAACACTCAAAATGTGCACTTATAAATCATAACAATTTTAATCAAAATACAGCTGTAGACAGAAGTCAAAGATCAAACATCACACATACAACTGATGTCTCATGAGTTCTACCCCAAAGGAAAAGTCCAAGTTGCTTTTATCATGCTTATAGTCAACCCCCGGTGATGTCACTGCATAGGTCATTACCTGCTACTCCTCAGACCAAGCCCATGCATACACAGCTATACAAACTTGCAAGAGATACAATAGTTCCAGTGTTTTCTAAGACCTCAGCAGTAAATGTCCACTCCCCCAAGTTGATTTGTAGAGGAATGTCTGACTAGCCTCTTTTCTCTTCTACTCCCCTGCAGGGCTCTATGTTTATCTTTCAAGTGCTTTCTCACAGACCATTTCTTTATAAGAGGCAGAGACTTAGAAAAGACTGTGGAACAATTCTAAAACCTTATGAATATATATTTTGTTCATCTGTAGTCTAGGACCCTATAAATGTAGAGGAGGAGGGGTCCCATAGCCCCTCCCCTTCTATTAATACAACATAAGCATAATCAATTATTATGATACATCAAACATTTGGTGCAGCCCCTATCATGACCCCAATTTGACCCCATCAGCTGGCAGAGGCGCCGGAGCCCGACGAGCCAGCAGAAGAATGGAAGCCTGATGAGCCACCCGAGGTTTGAGAACCTGTCGAGCCAGCTGAAGCTTGCTTCGGCAGCCGCCCTTGGACCCCTACGTCAACAGTAAAAAAAAGCATTAAAAAAATCCCTCTTGCGTCCCTTTGGTGAGGCGTTATTCTGCAACATGTACGCTGTGAGTCGGGAAGCAAGTACATGGAGTGAATTTAATAATTAAATGGAACAAAACAAGAAACACGAGTAGCATACAGACATTAAACACAGAAACAGAATCAATAAAGGCTGGGAAAGAACCAGAGGGACTGACAGATATAGGAGAGGTAATCAGGAAGGTGATGGACTCCAGGTGAGTCTCATGAGGCGCAGGTGTGTGTAACGATAGTGGCAGGTGTGCTTAATGATGAGTAAACTGGTGACAACGAGCGCCGGAGAGGGAGCGGGATTAGACGTGACACACCCCTTGAATTTTTTTTCACATTTTGTTGTGTTACAAAGTGGGATTAAAATAGATTCAATAGTAATGTTTTTGGCATTGATCTACAAAAAATACTCAGTAATGTCAAGTGGAAGAAAACTTAACATTTATAAAACATTTATGAAACATAAAACACTAATATATTTAGATTAGATAAGCATTCAACCCCCATATATTGACATGTTATAAAACACCTTTGGCAGTGATTACAGCTGTGAGTCTTTTGGGGTAAGTCTCTAAGAGCTTTGCACACCTGGATTGTACAATATTTTCCCATTATTCTTTAACAAAATTCTTCAAGCTCTGTCAAGTTGGTTATTGATCATTGCTAGACAGCCATTTTCAAGTCTTGCCACTCAGGAACATTCAATGTCGTCTTGGTTAGCAACTCCGGTGCAGATTTGGCCTTGTGATTTAGGTTATTGTCCTGCTGAAAAGTGAATTACTCTCCCAGTGTCTGTTGGAAAGCAGACTGAACCAGGATTTCATCCATAGTCCTTGCCGATGACAAGCATACCCATAACATGATGCAGCCACCACCATGCTTGAAAATAGGAAGAGTGGTTGGATTTGCCCCAAGCATAATGCTTTGTATTCAAGACAAAAAGTGAATTTCTTTGCCACATTTTAGTGCCGTTCTTACTTTAATGCCTTGTTGCAAACAGGATGCATGTTTTGGAATATTTTTATTCTGTACAGGCTTCCTTATTTTCACTCTGTAATTCAGGTTAGTATTGTGGAGTAACTACAATGTTGTTGATCCATTCTCAGTTCTCTCATATCACAACCTTTAAACTATTTTAAAGTCACCATTGGCCTCATGGTGAAATCTCTGAGCGGTTTCCTTCCTCTCCGGCAACTGAGTTAGGAAGGCTGCCTGTATCTTTGTAGTGACTGGGTGTATTGATACACCATCCAAAGCCTAATTAATAAGTTCACCATGCTCAAAGGGATATTCAGCGTATGCTTTTTTAAATGTTATTTTACCTATCTACCAATCGGTGACCTTCTTTGTGAGGCACTGGAAAAGGGATTGAATACTTATTGTCTCAAGACATTTCAGCTTTACATTGTTCATTCATTTGTAAAAACTTATCAAACCAAAATTCCAATTTGACATTATTGGGTATTGTGTGTAGATCAGTGATACAAAATCTCAGACTGTAACACAACAAAATGTGGAAAAAGTCAAGGGGTGTGATTATTTTCTGAAGGTGCTGTAACTGTGGAAGATATGATTTCCTAGGTAATACAGTTGTAAAGAAATGTCATGAATAAACTATTAGGTAGTCCAACTCTAGCCCTAACCTTTACCCTTATCCCAACCCTAAACTTAACCCCTTACCCTAACTCTAGCAAGCAGTTGCTTATCGACAGATAGTCAGTTGCTTATCGACAGATAGTCAGTTGCTTATCGACAGATAGTCAGTTGCTTATCGACAGATAGTCAGTTGCTTATCGACAGATAGTCAGTTGCTTATCGACAGATAGTCAGTTGCTTATCGACAGATAGTCAGTTGCTTATCAACAGATAGTCAGTTGATAGTGTGACCATCTGTAGAGCATCTACACATGGACAATCCTAATAAAGTGTGCCCAACTATGAGAGATGGATGGAGCTCACCTCCTCTCCTGTTGGGTAGTAGGCAAAGAGCAGGCTACCCACGTAGCGGTTAATCACTCCCAACCCTGTGAGAGAGAGAGGGGGAGGGGGAGGGGGGGTTGAGAGAGAGAGAAAGAAAGAAGGGGGGTGAGAAATGGGGGGGTGAGAGAGAGAGGGATTGCATTTCATTATAAACAAGGGATACTTTCTATTCTGTCGAGCTGTTGGAGGTCAAGCTCCATGATGATTAAAGGATGTTTTTCCATTTTCTTCTCAGCGGGGCATAATCTCCATGTCTGTCACATGATTGATATGTACTTCCTGCATTCTCCGTGTGACGTCACCTATCCAACTATCCAACTCGTCTGAATACACGCTGTTCTGGACTAGATTTACACAGCTAAAGTGGCATATGTACAGTATATCAACCTACTGACAACATTCATTAATAGGGGAAAAATGACCCACTCACTAGGTTGAGGTTCAGGTTGTTCTCTTCCCACTCCTTGGCCTCCCTCTTGGGATTCCTCTTGGGATTCCTCTTGGGATTCCTCTTGGGATTCCTCTTGGTATTCCTCTTGGTATTCCTCTTGGTATTCCTCTTGGTATTCCTCTTGGTATTCCTCTTGGTATTCCTCCTGGTATTCCTCCTGGTATTCCTCCTGGTATTCCTCCTGGTATTCCTCCTGGTATTCCTCCTGGTATTCCTCCAGCCCAGATGTAGAGAATATCATCGAGAGTCGACGATGGAGGCACCTCTTAGCCCACCTGTGACACCAAAACCACACACAGATCACAGACAAAACGCACACAAACGCGCACACAAACGCGCACACACACACACGTATTTATTATGGATTGCACTGCAGACCATAGTGTTGCACGGTATACCAAAACGAGGCTACATGTTGATTTACTCAGTTAATCAATAGAGATGTACCATTCCAGTAAGTGATTACCATGATGTTGATATGTAGTTAGATCTGGGCTCCCGAGTGGAATAGCGGTCTAAGGCACTGCATCTCAGAGCTAGAGGAGTCACTACAGACCTGAGTGGAACAGCGGTCTAAGGCACCGCATCACAGAGCTAGAGGAGTCACTATAGACCTGAGTGGAACAGCGGTCTAAGACACCGCATCACAGAGCTAGAGGAGTCACTACAGACCTGAGTGGAACAGCGGTCTAAGACACTGCATCACAGAGCTAGAGGAGTCACTACAGACCTGAGTGGAACAGCGGTCTAAGACACCGCATCTCAGAGCTAGGAGTCACTACAGACCTGAGTGGAACAGCGGTCTAAGACACCGCATCACAGAGCTAGAGGAGTCACTACAGACCTGAGTGGAACAGCGGTCTAAGACACTGCATCTCAGAGCTAGAGGAGTCACTACAGACCTGAGTGGAACAGCGGTCTAAGACACTGCATCTCAGAGCTAGAGGAGTCACTACAGACCTGAGTGGAATAGCGGTCTAAGACACTGCATCACAGAGCTAGAGGAGTCACTACAGACCTGAGTGGAACAGCGGTCTAAGACACTGCATCTCAGAGCTAGAGGAGTCACTACAGACCTGAGTGGAATAGCGGTCTAAGACACTGCATCACAGAGCTAGAGGAGTCACTACAGACCTGAGTGGAACAGCGGTCTAAGGCACTGCGTCTCAGTGCTAGAGTCACTACAGACCTGAGAGGATGGGGATAGGT
Organism: Salmo trutta; assembly: GCF_901001165.1. Taxonomy (NCBI): domain Eukaryota; kingdom Metazoa; phylum Chordata; class Actinopteri; order Salmoniformes; family Salmonidae; genus Salmo; species Salmo trutta. The sequence goes on along the minus strand of NC_042990.1, from coordinate 35,678,285 downwards.
TGCCATTTGGGACACAGAATTGTGAAATTCTATCAACTAGATTTAGCAATAGTTGTTGATTTTGTTCTGCTTCACCTACATAACCATGGGAAGATGTTTGGGGGTAGGGGTGCCTATTGGTTGAATGGTAAAATGACTTATTAGACATGGAATGTTTACAGCCCGATCACTACAGTATGTAAATAGTAACCTTCTGCTAAGCTTCAGATACTAGGGTTGAGTCCTGAGTCACAAATTGAACCCTATTTTCTATACATTGTGTACTACTTTTGACCGGTATGTACTATGTAGGGAACAGGCTGCCATTTGGGACACAGGCTAGTTGGCATCAGCCCCTCTCAGCTCCTCAGTCTTTGGAACACTGAGACCATTATCACTGCCAGGCAGTAAATACTCTCCTATTGGTTCACCGCTCCATTTAATAACATCTGTCTCGGTTTGGGTGATAAGGCTGTACGCTGAATCAGTAGCCCGGGTTGGCATAGAGTCAGAGACATTTGGCTGAGTAATATCTACACCTGCCAAAAGCACTGAAACTACCATTCGGCATCTATACCGAACAAAAATATAAACGCAACATGCAACAATTTTACTGAGTTACAGTTCATATAAGGAAATCAGTCAATTAAAATAAATTAATTGGGCCCTAATCTATGGTTTTCACATAACTGGGCAGGGGCACAGCCAAGGGTGGGCCTGGGAAGGCATAGGCCCACCCACTTGGGAGCCAGGCCCAGCCAATCAGAATGTGTTTTCCCCCACAAAAGGGCTTTATAACTGACAGAAATAATCCTCAGTTTCATCAGCTGTCTGGGTTGCTGGTCTAAGATGATCCCGCAGGTGAAGAAGCCAGACATAACCATGCCAGCCCAGGACTTCCACATGTGGTCACGCAGTTGTGTGGCCGGTTGGACGTACTGCCAAATTCTCTAGAAAGACATTGGAGGAGGCTTATGTGGCAACAGCTCTGGCAACAGCTCTGGTAGACATTACTAAGACTGCATGCCAATTGCACGCTCCCTCAAAACTTGAGATGTCTGTGGCATTGTGCTGTGTGATAAAACTGTACATTTTAGAGTGGCCTTTTATTGTCCCCAGCACAAGGTGCAGCTGTGTAATGATCATGCTGCTTAATCAGCTTCTTGATATGCCACACCTGTCAGGTGGATGGATTATCTTGGCAAAGGAGAAACACTCACGAACAGGGATGTAGCCTAGTGGTTAGAGCGTTGGGCCAGTAACTGAAAGGTTGCTGGATCGAATCCCTGAGCTGACAAGGTAAAAATCTGACATTCTGCCCCTGAACAAGGCAGTTAATCTACTGTTTCCTAGTAGGCTGTCATTGTAAATAAGAATTTCTTAAAAAAAATAAAAGTGTGCAGCAAAATAAGCTTTTTGTGCGTATAAAACATTTCTGGGATCTTTTATTTCAGCTCATTAAACTTGTGACAAACACTTTTACATGTTGCGTTTATATTTTTGTTCAGTATATTAAAATGTCAGTTTTATGTATACAGTGAGTAGTTGAGTAAGCTACAGCCATCTCCCTGCCCTGAGAGCACTGTCATGGTTAATGGAAAATGCCTGTTAAAGGGGGTGGCTTGTGGTATTTGCCACACATCTGGAAATATACACTGAATTTTACACAGAATGGCAATATGGGGAAAAAAAACAGATCCCATCATGTTAACTTGAGTTGAATGGGGTTGATTGAAACAATCCAACATTTTACACAGAAACAGAGGCAGCAACCTGACTAACAGTATCACCTTAAAGACAGCCTCTCCATACGTATACAGTGCATTCGGGAAAGTATTCAGACTCCTTAACTTTTCCCACATTGTTACGTTACAGCCTTAATCTAAAATGGGTTATATCCCCCCTCAATCTAAACACAGTACCCTATAATGACAAAAAATAAATTACATTTTTGCAAATGTATTACATTTATTAAAAATAAAACTTAAAATATCATATTTACATAAGTATTCAGACCTTTTACTCAGTACTTTGTTGAAGCACCTTTGGCAGCGATTAGAGCCTCAAGTCTTCTTGGGTATGAAGCTACAAGCTTGGCACACCTGTATTTGGGGAGTTTCTCCCATTCTTCTCTGCAGATCCTCTCAAGCTCTGTCAGGTTGGATGGGGAGTGTCGTTGCATAGCTATTTTCAGGTTGCCCCAGAGATGTTTGATCGGGTTCAAGACCGGGCTTTGGCTGGGCCACTCAAGGACATTCAGATACTTGTCCCGAAGCCACTCCTGCGTTGTCTTGGCTGTCGGCTTAGGGACGTTGTCCTCTTGGAAGGTGAACAATCGCCCCAGTCTGAGGTCCTGAGATCTCTGGAGCAGGTATTCTTCAAAGATCTCTCTGTACTTTGCTCTGTTCATCTTTCCCTCAATCCTGACTAGTGTCCCAGTCCCTGCCACTGAAAAACATCCCCACAGCATGATGCTGTCACCACCATGCTTCACCGTAGGGATGGTGCCAGGTTTCCTCCAGACGTGATGCTTGGCATTCAGGCCAAAGAGTTCAATCTTGATTTCATTAGACCAGAGAATCTTGTTTCTCATGGTCAGAGTCCTTTAGGTGACTTTTGGTAAACTCCAAGCGGCTGTCATGTGCCTTTTACTAAAGAGTGGCTTCCGTCTGGGCACTCTACCATAAAGGCCTGATTGGTGGAGTGCTGCAGAGATGGTTGTCCTTCTGGAAGGTTCTCCCATCTCCACAGAGGAACTCTGGAGCTCTGTCAGCGTGACAATTGGGTTCTTGGTCACCTCCCTGACCAATGCCCTTCTCCCCCGATTGCTCAGTTTGGCCGGGCAGCCAGCTCTAGGAAGAGTCTGGGGGGTTACAAACTTCTTCCATTTAAGAATGATGGAGGCCATTGTGTTCTTGAGGACCTTCAATGCTGCAGACAGTTTTTGGTACCCTTCCCCAGATCTGTGCCTCAACACAATCCTGTCTCCAGAGCTCTACGGACAATTCCTTCGACCTCATGGCTTGGTTTTTGCTCTGACATGCACTGTCAATTGTCGAACCTTACCTAGACCGGTGTGTACCTTCCCAAATCACGTCCAATCAATTGAATTTACCACAGCTGGACTCCATTCAAGTTGTAGAAACATCTCAAGGATGATCAATGGAAACAGGATGCACCTGAGCTAAATTCTGAGTCTCATAGAAAAGGATCTGAATACTTATGTAACTACGTTTATTTTTTTATTTTTATACATTTACATAAATGTCTAAACACGTTTTTGCTTTGTCATTATGGGGTATTGTGTGTAGATTGATGAGGGAAAAAATGTATTTAATCAATTTTAGAATAAGGCTGTAACAAAAACATTTGGAAAAAGTCAAGGGGTATGATTACCTTCAGAATGCACTGTATGTCTGGTTCGATTTGTCCTAATCTGCGCTGCCAACAGTTTGATAAACTGAAGTGGTAGTGGAAAGAGCGGGTCTTTTTAAAGATTTCCTTTTCCTATTTTCAACACTCACCACAGTGACAGCATCATTGAGAAGCGACTCCCCAAATACCAGGATGTGGACCAGCTCATTGATGTGGACCTTCTCGAACACAGCCAGCACGGCCACCGGGTCCACAGCCGAGACGATGGAGCCGAAGAGCAGGCAGGCCAACAGGTCCACGCTGGTCAGACCCACGCTCTCGATCTGGCACAAGGCATGCAGCAATCCTCCCACGAAGAAGGCATTCCACAGGGTACCTAAAAGAGAGAGAGAATGGTTTATTTCAATAAGGCGACATTACATGGTTTAATAGCAGCGAAGGCTGAATTATTTGGTACAATTTTCACAGGGTACCTAGTAGAGTAGAAGTATTATTATCCCACAATGGGAAAATGGTAGCCTGGGTACCAGTCTGTTTGTGCCATCATGCCACTCCTTCACCAGGCTAGGAAATTGGTTTCTGGCAGTTTAAAAATACATGTCATGATAACATGAATCATAACAGCTGCAAATACGTCTGTATACAAATTACACTGGAGGGATGGGATAAAGTTCAACCCTTGTTGACCCTGCTGGTCATCTATGAACATTTGAACATCTTGAAGAACAATCTGGCCTTAATGGCCATGTACTCTTATAATCACCGCAGGCACAGCCAGAAGAGGACTGGCCACCCCTCAGAGCCTGGTTCCTCTCCAGGTTTCTTCCTAGGTTCCTGCCTTCCTAGGGAGTTTTTCCTAGCCACCGTGCTTCTACATCTGCACTGCTTGGTGTTTGAGGTATTAGGTTGAGTTTCTATATAAGCACTTTGTGACAACTGCCGATGTAAAAATACATTTGATTGATTGAGCAGTCCATACTTAGCTTACCTATAACCGCAAACACCAAGATGGTGCCCACATTCTCTGTGAAGGGCCGGATGGGTAAGAAGTAGCCAGCATGGAGGATGATGGGAGGGAGGAGGCACAGGAAGAAGAGCTGGGAATCCAGTACAGGAGGCTCCTCTCCGATCATCTTGATGAGCCCCCCTACCAGTAGCCCCACCACGATCAGCAGGCAGCTCTCTGGGACCACGCCGGACAGACGTGGGATCAGATGAAAACCTGGGGGAAGATGGGATAGTTAGTGTTATTTATGTTAAGAAATATCTGTCTGCGATACGACAGGGGCTGTATTCATGAAGTGTCTCGGAGCAGGAGTGCTGATCTACGATCAGGTCCCCCCCGTCCATGTAATCTTATTCATTATGATATTAAAGGCAAAACTGATCCTAGAGCTTGCTTTACGAATACGGGTCTAGGGCAGTAGGTTTGTTACCATGACATTGCCGTATCCTGGCAAGAATGTGTGACAATTTTCCTATGTTGATATAGCCTCTTTTGCAATGGTCTTAAAAATGTGCACTGAATTATATAAAAAAAGACAGTGCCTGTCGAAGTGCATATAGGTATTTTAAGTTCACAGCATACACATACAAAGTACTTCATTCTTTGGATAAATGAAATGCTAAAATCAGTTACTTGTGCATCAATGTAAGTCTGAGCTCTCCTGAAAAATATAAAAAGGCCTTTTTAAGACTGCTAGCACACATGCTGACGCTACTGCAGTAGTTAGTCATAGGTCAACGATGCAGCTGCTGCAACTGCAGATAACTGAAACACTTAGTAAGAAATACACTGCTCAAAAAAATAAAGGGAACACTTAAACAACACAATGTAACTCCAAGTCAATCACACTTCTGTGAAATCAAACTGTCCACTTAGGAAGCAACACTGATTGACAATAAATTTCACATGCTGTTGTGCAAATGGAATAGACAACAGGTGGAAATTATAGGCAATTAGCAAGACACCCCCAATAAAGGAGTGGTTCTGCAGGTGGTGACCACAGACCACTTCTCAGTTCCTATGCTTCCTGGCTGATGTTTTGGTCACTTTTGAATGCTGGCGGTGCTTTCACTCTAGTGGTAGCATGAGACGGAGTCTACAACCCACACAAGTGGCTCAGGTAGTGCAGCTCATCCAGGATGGCACATCAATGCGAGCTGTGGCAAGAAGGTTTGCTGTGTCTGTCAGCGTAGTGTCCAGAGCATGGAGGCGCTACCAGGAGACAGGCCAGTACATCAGGAGACGTGGAGGAGGCCGTAGGAGGGCAACAACCCAGCAGCAGGACCGCTACCTCCAGCAGGCCACAAATGTGCATGTGTCTGCTCAAACGGTCAGAAACAGACTCCATGAGGGTGGTATGCGGGCCCGACGTCCACAGGTGGGGGTTGTGCTTACCGCCCAACACCGTGCAGGACGTTTGGCATTTGCCAGAGAACACCAAGATTGGCAAATTCGCCACTGGCGCCCTGTGCTCTTCACAGATAAAAGCAGGTTCACACTGAGCACATGTGACAGACGTGACAGAGTCTGGAGACGCCGTGGAGAACGTTCTGCTGCCTGCAACATCCTCCAGCATGACCGGTTTGGCGGTGGGTCAGTCATGGTGTGGGGTGGCATTTCTTTGGGAGGCCGCACAGCCCTCCATGTGCTCGCCAGAGGTAGCCTGACTGCCATTAGGTACCGAGATGAGATCCTCAGACCCCTTGTGAGACCATATGCTGGTGCGGTTGGCCCTGGGTTCCTCCTAATGCAAGACAATGCTAGACCTCATGTGGCTGGAGTGTGTCAGCAGTTCCTGCAAGAGGAAGGCATTGATGCTATAGACTGGCCCGCCCGTTCCCCAGACCTGAATCCAATTGAGCACATCTGGGACATCATGTCTCGCTCCATCCACCAATGCCACGTTGCACCACAGACTGTCCAGGAGTTGGCGGATGCTTTAGTCCAGGTCTGGGAGGAGATCCCTCAGGAGACCATCCGCCACCTCATCAGGAGCATGCCCAGGCGTTGTAGGGAGGTCATACAGGCACGTGGAGGCCACACACACTACTGAGCCTCATTTTGACTTGTTTTAAGGACATTACATCAAAGTTGGATCAGCCTGTAGTGTGGTTTTCCACTTTAATTTTGAGTGTGACTCCAAATCCAGACCTCCATGGGTTGATAAATTGGATTTCCATTGATTATTTTTGTGTGATTTTGTTGTCAGCACATTCAACTATGTAAAGAAAAAAGTATTTAATAAGATTATTTCATTCATTCAGATCTAGGATGTGTTATTTTAGTGTTCCCTTTATTTTTTTGAGCTGTGTATATCTGGGTAAGAGGACACAAACAGGAAAACTGCTATTTCAGCGGTCTCTGACTAACAAGGAGTCGCTGTCCGGCCAAACCCTCCCCTAACCCGGACGATGCTGGGCCGATTGTGCACAAGTCTCCTGGTCACGGCCGGCTGTAACACAGCCTGGGATCAAACCCGGGTCTGTAGTGAAGCCTCAAACCCAGCGATGCAGTGCCTTAAACCGGTTGCGCCACTTGGGAGGCTCCAGAATATTAACTTTGAAGTGAGATTTTCACTGGACAGTTACTTTAATAGGTCCCAAATGGCACTGTATTCCCTTTTTGTGGACTACTTTTGACCAGGGCCCATATAGTGAGTGCACTATATAGGGAATATTGTTCCATTTGGGACACAGACAGACAGTCTGGGTTGTGTTATGTGCATATTAAATATAATATGTGATATTTGTGTAGTGTGTATGACTTTGTCCTGGGACGTACAAAGAGAAAGTACAGTGACAGGAAAGACATGCAGAACTAGCTACACCCCTAGTGACCCCTACATCCCTCTTAACTCTGGCAAGTCATGATAACAACTGCTCTCATCACTCTGAGAATGTCCATCCCAAATGTTTGACAGGTCATACCGTGTCTTCTCCCCATGTCTCCTATTACACTAGTCTTATGGAACTTGTCCTTCTGTTTCTAGTGGTGACTGGTGAGAGGGACAATTGCTTATAAAGTCCATGGGAATTAGATGCAGCGTCTCATGTTCCAAAGTAGGACTGGAACAATGGGTATATCTAACCCTGTGCCATATTGAACCAGGGCACTTTGTGGTCATAGTACGTTTATGGAATCATCCCACTTCTGCCATCAGTGTAGCAATTAGTAATAGGCTGGGTCTATCTCCTGTGTCCAAACTTCTTTGCAGGAACTTTTATGTACCTTTATTTAACTAGGCAAGTCAATTAAGAACACATTCTTATTAACAATGACGGCCTACCAAAAGACAAAATGCCTCCTGCGGGGACTGGGGCTGGGATTAAAAATAAGTTAAAAATACAGGACAAAAAACACACACCACGACGACAGACAACACTACATAAAGAGAGACCTAAGAGACAACACAGCACAGTAGCAACACATGACAACAACATGGTAGCAACACATGGCAGCAACACAACAGGGCAGCAGAACAAAACAGGGTACAAACATTGTTGGGCACAGACAACATCACAAAGGGCAAGAAGGTAGAGACAACAATACATCACGCAAAGCAGCCACAACTGTCAGTAAGTGTCCATGATTGAGTCTTTGAATGAAGAGATGGAGATACTAAGTATGTTCATAACATTAGACTTCCTGTCTGAATGTGTTGTATTGTATTACAATAACGTCCCTATTGAACCTTCTTATCATCATCATCATCACCCCAGAGAAATGTGGGGGACATCCCCAGTGGATCATTGTAACATCTGACAAAAGCAAAAGCACTCACCGAGATTCATCAATAAGGCGAGGAGAATCCATAGCGCGACCTCAAAAGGCTTTCGTACGTGTTCATAATTTACAGCGAGCACAGGAAATACCTTTTTAGTATTAGTGATATTAGTTAAATGTGAGCCTTCTGTTCCGTGTGATAGATTTTCAGGGACAGAGGCTTCGTTAGGCAATGCAATGCCCACGAACACAATCAGAACTACCAGGAGATCCCGGGGATAGCCAGGAGAGGCCCACGAGAAGACTGGCATTTTAAATATGTTGATTATTGATCTCGTTAACTACTCCTTCATCCTCTTCATCAACGCATCAAAGATGTAGGCATAAATTAAGCTGTAACGGAAATGCTGCTGCCATGCTGCGGAGGCTGGAGCGCACTTTTACGCAGTGAGCGTAGCCTACGGACATCTTGACTAGAATATCACGCGGAACTGTAAAGAAAAACGCCGTTTAAAAGCTCCCTAATTATTAAGAGTTATTAACCAACCCCAAGTATGGGTGAACTGCATACTTGGGAGTGTGTCTGAAAGTGGGCTTTGCAAAATAAGTGGGTGGATCAGCAGCGATGGGTGTAAGTAACATCAGCGCTCCATTATTGGTTGGACCGGCTATAGCTAGGTCAGCTTAGTTTTTACAACTAGCGTAGCAGGTTAGGAGAATGAGGTTAAGTTAGGGTTAGCATAATTCAAGTGTCAGGTTTGGAGAATGACGGTAAGGAAAAGGGTTAGGTTAGGCTTAGCTAAAATTCTACAGTTGTCAACAATCAACTCTGTGCATCCTAATCAGCCACGCAGAATGGTCATGAGTGGCAACAAATCTGCCCAATTAGCTGAATTGCTTTCCATACACCTACCTCTGTTGATCCCTCCTACCTCTTTTGATCCTCCTACCTCTGTTGAATTCTCCTACCTCTGTTGATCCCTCCTACCTCTGTTGACATGCCCATTTTCCGACACACTCCATGGCCATGTTCGAGAGCATCAAAATAACTGCCGACTTACTGATCTACAAATCACCTTGTATCATAAATAACTACTCATTATTATTATTTGTAGATCGGCCAGTCAGTCACAATTTACCCATGATACATTGCGGTTTTGATCATATCGAACAAGGCCTATGTGTGCCGTTAGTTACCCATTACTGGTTAACCAGGTTGATGATGATTCTATTTAAAGAGGAATAGCTGTTACATTTAAGGGGGAAAAGATCAACTCCCATTTTTGCCTCATTTTCTGGTCTAGGTTTCCATAAAGCATTGTAGCGCTGATCATCTTAATGGAAACTAAATGGACCAAATAATATTTTAGTGCTGCGATGCTTTTGGGAAATCCAGCCCTGGAACAATATTGGTTAGGCTACTTTGTCTGAAGCGACCAACTCTGTGAATGCAACATCATCCAAATTATGCAGCTACTATACTGAACAAAAATATAAACACAACAGGCAACAATTTCAATGATTTTACTGAGTTACAGTTCATACAAGGAAATCAGTCAATTCAAATAAATAAATTTGGCCCGAATCTATGGTTTTCCCATGACTGGGCAGGGGCCTGTATTTATTTATTTTATTTATTTTGCTCCTTTGCACCATATTATTTATATTTTAACTTTGAACTTTCTTCAAACTACAAATCTACCATTCCAGTGTTTTTCTTGCCATACTTTATTTACTTTGCCACCATGGCATTTTTTGCCTTTACCTCCCTTATCTCACATCATTTGCTCACATTGTATATAGTCTTATTTTTTCTACTGCATCATTGATTGTATGTTGTTTTACTCAATGTGTAACTCTGTGTTTTTGTATGTTGTCGAACTGCTTTGCTTTATCTTGGCCAGGTCGCAATTGTAAATGAGAACTTGTTCTCAACTTGCCTACCTGGTTAAATAAAGGTGAAATAAAAATAAATGTAATCAGTTACTCTCCAACCCTGGTTAGGGCTCAGACTGTTCAGGGAGCTGTCTCTTTGAGACGGACCCTATCCGCCATCTGCCGGGCGCTGTAGAAGGACACACTGATGCCCACCGTGGCCATCATCATGGCGATCTGGTTGATTAACCCGTTCTGCGGCTGCAGCTGGACTTCACCTGACACCTGTCTCTGTGAGGAGAAACACACATTAACGCACACACAGACACACGGACACACACACAGTCAGACACCCAGTCAGACAGACAGATACGGTTTGGTCGGTGGGTCTCATCTGCCAATAAATATGGGCATCAACTGTACACAACCCAATATGGGCATCAACTGTACACAACCCAATATGGGCATCAACTGTACACAACCCAATATGGGCATCAACTGTACACAACCCAATATGGGCATCAACTGTACAGAACCCAACATGAGCATCATCTGTACACAACCCAATATGGGCATCATCTGTACAGAACCCAATATGGGCATCATCTGTACACAACCCAACATGAGCATCATCTGTACACAACCCAATATGAGCATCATCTGTACACAACCCAACATGAGCATCATCTGTACACAACCCAACATGAGCATCAACTGTACAGAACCCAATATGAGCTGGCCTGCACTGCCACACTAGAAACATTTTAAGAGGGAAACGGGGAATTTGAGTTTAGGAAACAGTGTTCTTTCTACACACAGTGGAATGAGGCCGGAGAACAGAGTCTGTAGACATGAAACAGTGTCACAGAGGGGCAGCTCATATTTATACCTCTCATCAGACCACTGTGACACATCTCTGTGTCCTGATAGGAATTAACTCTTCGGCGATTAGTTATTTTATTTACAGCCACGAGAAGGGCATGCAAGCAACTAAATGACAATTTATTTAAAAACGAACAATTCTGCAGAAGCTTCAAATAATACGAGCTGGTTCATTCAGTCAGAAAAACAGTCATGATGGTTGTATTATATAATCACTTAAGGCCTGAATCAATAGCTCACTATGAAATATGAATGCCTACTTTATCCTGTGTAGTTTAGCCATCACAACTAGCCTACAGTAAAATGGAATCCTATGCTAAAATATCAACACATTTCTTTCCAAATCAACTATAGATAAACAGTGTGTGCAGAGCATAAGCTATAAACCAAGGTTCAAAATGATCCATAGAAACACTCAAACCTGGAGGAGACGGAAGGATCCAGGGGTCAGGTGTCCCAGTCTGATGATCATGTCTGCGGCTGTGAGTTCTCAGACTAGCCCAGCGTCTGCCGGCGGAGGAATCCATCATAAATACAATCGCCTCATCATAATTCCTCAGTTCTCAGTAGATACTGAAGCAAAAACATAAGCAACACAATGAAAAATTAAGTTATTGAAATTTTCGAGTGAAGTCATGATGACCGCAGCATAACGAAACCACTGATAACCATGACATGAGACCAATACCACAATTGAGATATAACTCCAGAAAATTGTAGGAGAAAAGTAAAAAAAAGAGCCTGGGCAAAGAGAGAGAGAGAGAGAGAGATACTGTGAAACCTGTGATACTGACCCTGAACACAGTGGAAACCTGTGATGCTGACCCTGAACACAGTGGAAACCTGTGAAGCTGACCCTGAACACAGTGGAAACCTGTGATGCTGACCCTGAACACAGTGGAAACCTGTGATGCTGACCCTGAACACAGTGGAAACCTGTGATGCTGACCCTGAACACAGTGGGAACCTGTGATACTGACCCTGAACACAGTGGGAACCTGTGATGCTGACCCTGAACACAGTGGGAACCTGTGATACTGACCCTGAACACAGTGGGAACCTGTGATACTGACCCTGAACACAGTGGGAACCTGTGATACTGACCCTGAACACAGTGGGAACCTGTGATACTGACCCTGAACACAGTGGGAACCTGTGATACTGACCCTGAACAAAGTGGGAACCTGTGATACTGACCCTGAACACAGTGGGAACCTGTGATGCTGACCCTGAACACAGTGGGAACCTGTGATACTGACCCTGAACACAGTGGGAACCTGTGATACTGACCCTGAACACAGTGGGAACCTGTGATACTGACCCTGAACACAGTGGGAACCTGTGATACTGACCCTGAACACAGTGGGAACCTGTGATACTGACCCTGAACACAGTGGGAACCTGTGATACTGACCCTGAACACAGTGGGAACCTGTGATACTGACCCTGAACACAGTGGGAACCTGTGATACTGACCCTGAACACAGTGGGAACCTGTGATACTGACCCTGAACACAGTGGGAACCTGTGATACTGACCCTGAACACAGTGGAAACCTGTGATGCTGACCCTGAACACAGTGGGAACCTGTGAGACTGACCCTGAACACAGTGGGAACCTGTGATACTGACCCTGAACACAGTGGGAACCTGTGATACTGACCCTGAACACAGTGGGAACCTGTGATACTGACCCTGAACACAGTGGAAACCTGTGATGCTGACCCTGAACACAGTGGGAACCTGTGAGACTGACCCTGAACACAGTGGGAACCTGTGATACTGACCCTGAACACAGTGGGAACCTGTGATGCTGACCCTGAACACAGTGGGAATCTGTGATGCTGACCCTGAACACAGTGGGAACCTGTGATACTGACCCTGAACACAGTGGGAACCTGTGAGACTGACCCTGAACACAGTGGGAACCTGTGAGACTGACCCTGAACACAGTGGGAACCTGTGATGCTGACCCTGAACACAGTGGGAACCTGTGATACTGACCCTGAACACAGTGGGAACCTGTGAGACTGACCCTGAACACAGTGGGAACCTGTGAGACTGACCCTGAACACAGTGGGAACCTGTGATACTGACCCTGAACACAGTGGGAACCTGTGATGCTGACCCTGAACACAGTGGGAACCTGTGATGCTGACCCTGAACACAGTGGGAACCTGTGATGCTGACCCTGAACACAGTGGGAACCTGTGATACTGACCCTGAACACAGTGGGAACCTGTGATACTGACCCTGAACACAGTGGAAACCTGTGATACTGACCCTGAACACAGTGGGAACCTGAGATACTGACCCTGAACACAGTGGGAACCTGTGATACTGACCCTGAACACAGTGGGAACCTGTGATACTGACCCTGAACACAGTGGGAACCTGTGATACTGACCCTGAACACAGTGGAAACCTGTGATACTGACCCTGAACACAGTGGGAACCTGTGATACTGACCCTGAACACAGTGGGAACCTGTGATACTGACCCTGAACACAGTGGGAACCTGTGATACTGACCCTGAACACAGTGGGAACCTGTGATACTGACCCTGAACACAGTGGGAACCTGTGATACTGACCCTGAACACAGTGGAAACCTGTGATGCTGACCCTGAACACAGTGGAAACCTGTGATGCTGACCCTGAACACAGTGGAAACCTGTGATACTGACCCTGAACACAGTGGGAACCTGTGATACTGACCCTGAACACAGTGGGAACCTGTGATACTGACCCTGAACACAGTGGGAACCTGTGATACTGACCCTGAACACAGTGGGAACCTGTGATACTGACCCTGAACACAGTGGAAACCTGTGATACTGACCCTGAACACAGTGGGAACCTCTGATACTGACCCTGAACACAGTGGGAACCTGTGATACTGACCCTGAACACAGTGGAAACCTGTGATACTGACCCTGAACACAGTGGGAACCTGTGATACTGACCCTGAACACAGTGGGAACCTGTGAGACTGACCCTGAACACAGTGGGAACCTGTGAGACTGACCCTGAACACAGTGGGAACCTGTGATACTGACCCTGAACACAGTGGGAACCTGTGATACTGACCCTGAACACATTGGGAACCTGTGATACTGACCCTGAACACAGTGGAAACCTGTGATACTGACCCTGAACACAGTGGGAACCTGTGATATTGACCCTGAACACAGTGGGAACCTGTGAGACTGACCCTGAACACAGTGGGAACCTGTGATACTGACCCTGAACACAGTGGGAACCTGTGATACTGACCCTGAACACAGTGGGAACCTGTGAGACTGACCCTGAACACAGTGGGAACCTGTGAGACTGACCCTGAACACAGTGGAAACCTGTGATACTGACCCTGAACACAGTGGGAACCTGTGATACTGACCCTGAACACAGTGGGAACCTGTGAGACTGACCCTGAACACAGTGGGAACCTGTGAGACTGACCCTGAACACAGTGGAAACCTGTGATACTGACCCTGAACACAGTGGGAACCTGTGATACTGACCCTGAACACAGTGGGAACCTGTGAGACTGACCCTGAACACAGTGGGAACCTGTGATACTGACCCTGAACACAGTGGAAACCTGTGATACTGACCCTGAACACAGTGGGAACCTGTGATACTGACCCTGAACACAGTGGGAACCTGTGAGACTGACCCTGAACACAGTGGGAACCTGTGAGACTGACCCTGAACACAGTGGAAACCTGTGATACTGACCCTGAACACAGTGGAAACCTGTGATACTGACCCTGAACACAGTGGAAACCTGTGATACTGACCCTGAACACAGTGGAAACCTGTGATACTGACCCTGAACACAGTGGGAACCTGTGATACTGACCCTGAACACAGTGGGAACCTGTGATACTGACCCTGAACACAGTGGGAACCTGTGATACTGACCCTGAACACAGTGGGAACCTGTGAGACTGACCCTGAACACAGTGGAAACCTGTGATACTGACCCTGAACACAGTGGGAACCTGTGAGACTGACCCTGAACACAGTGGGAACCTGTGATACTGACCCTGAACACAGTGGGAACCTGTGAGACTGACCCTGAACACAGTGGGAACCTGTGATACTGTCCCTGAACTCAGTGGGAACCTGTGAGACTGACCCTGAACACAGTGGGAACCTGTGATACTGACCCTGAACACAGTGGGAACCTGTGAGACTGACCCTGAACACAGTGGGAACCTGTGAGACTGACCCTGAACACAGTGGGAACCTGTGATGCTGACCCTGAACACACAGTGGACACTTGTGATACTGACCCTGAACACAGTGGGAACCTGTGATACTGACCCTGAACACAGTGGAAACCTGTGATACTGACCCTGAACACAGTGGAAACCTGTGATACTGACCCTGAACACACAGTGGACACTTGTGATACTGACCCTGAACACAGTGGGAACCTGTGATACTGACCCTGAACACAGTGGGAACCTGTGATACTGACCCTGAACACAGTGGGAACCTGTGATACTGACCCTGAACACAGTGGGAACCTGTGATACTGACCCTGAACACAGTGGGAACCTGTGATACTGACCCTGAACACAGTGGAAACCTGTGATACTGACCCTGAACACAGTGGGAACCTGTGAGACTGACCCTGAACACAGTGGGAACCTGTGATACTGACCCTGAACACAGTGGAAACCTGTGATACTGACCCTGAACACAGTGGGAACCTGTGATACTGACCCTGAACACAGTGGGAACCTGTGATACTGACCCTGAACACAGTGGGAACCTGTGATGCTGACCCTGAACACAATGGGAACCTGTGATACTGACCCTGAACACAGTGGGAACCTGTGATACTGACCCTGAACACAGTGGAAACCTGTGATACTGACCCTGAACACAGTGGGAACCTGTGATACTGACCCTGAACACAGTGGGAACCTGTGATGCTGACCCTGAACACAGTGGGAACCTGTGATGCTGACCCTGAACACAGTGGGAACCTGTGATACTGACCCTGAACACAGTGGGAACCTGTGAGACTGACCCTGAACACAGTGGGAACCTGTGATGCTGACCCTGAACACAGTGGGAACCTGTGATACTGACCCTGAACACAGTGGGAACCTGTGATGCTGACCCTGAACACAGTGGGAACCTGTGATACTGACCCTGAACACAGTGGGAACCTGTGAGACTGACCCTGAACACAGTGGGAACCTGTGAGACTGACCCTGAACACAGTGGGAACCTGTGATGCTGACCCTGAACACAGTGGGAACCTGTGATACTGACCCTGAACACAGTGGGAACCTGTGATGCTGACCCTGAACACAGTGGGAACCTGTGAGACTGACCCTGAACACAGTGGGAACCTGTGATACTGACCCTGAACACAGTGGGAACCTGTGATGCTGACCCTGAACACAGTGGGAACCTGTGATACTGACCCTGAACACAGTGGGAACCTGTGATGCTGACCCTGAACACAGTGGAAACCTGTGATACTGACCCTGAACACACAGTGGACACTTGTGATACTGACCCTGAACACACAGTGGAAACCTGTGATACTGATCCTGAACACACAGTGGACACTTGTGATACTGACCCTGAACATACAGTGGAAACCTGTGATACTGATCCTGAACACACAGTGGACACTTGTGATACTGACCCTGAACACACAGTGGACACTTGTGATACTGACCTTGAACACACAGTGGAAACCTGTGATACTGACCCTGAACACAGTGGGAACCTGTGATACTGACCCTGAACACAGTGGGAACCTGTGAGACTGACCCTGAACACAGTGGGAACCTGTGAGACTGACCCTGAACACAGTGGGAACCTGTGATACTGACCCTGAACACAGTGGGAACCTGTGATACTGACCCTGAACACAGTGGGAACCTGTGATACTGACCCTGAACACAGTGGAAACCTGTGATACTGACCCTGAACACAGTGGGAACCTGTGATATTGACCCTGAACACAGTGGGAACCTGTGAGACTGACCCTGAACACAGTGGGAACCTGTGATACTGACCCTGAACACAGTGGGAACCTGTGATACTGACCCTGAACACAGTGGGAACCTGTGAGACTGACCCTGAACACAGTGGGAACCTGTGAGACTGACCCTGAACACAGTGGAAACCTGTGATACTGACCCTGAACACAGTGGGAACCTGTGATACTGACCCTGAACACAGTGGGAACCTGTGAGACTGACCCTGAACACAGTGGGAGCCTGTGAGACTGACCCTGAACACAGTGGAAACCTGTGATACTGACCCTGAACACAGTGGGAACCTGTGATACTGACCCTGAACACAGTGGGAACCTGTGAGACTGACCCTGAACACAGTGGGAACCTGTGATACTGACCCTGAACACAGTGGAAACCTGTGATACTGACCCTGAACACAGTGGGAACCTGTGATACTGACCCTGAACACAGTGGGAACCTGTGAGACTGACCCTGAACACAGTGGGAACCTGTGAGACTGACCCTGAACACAGTGGAAACCTGTGATACTGACCCTGAACACAGTGGAAACCTGTGATACTGACCCTGAACACAGTGGAAACCTGTGATACTGACCCTGAACACAGTGGGAACCTGTGATACTGACCCTGAACACAGTGGGAACCTGTGATACTGACCCTGAACACAGTGGGAACCTGTGATACTGACCCTGAACACAGTGGGAACCTGTGAGACTGACCCTGAACACAGTGGGAACCTGTGATACTGACCCTGAACACAGTGGGAACCTGTGAGACTGACCCTGAACACAGTGGGAACCTGTGATACTGACCCTGAACACAGTGGGAACCTGTGATACTGACCCTGAACACAGTGGGAACCTGTGATACTGTCCCTGAACGCAGTGGGAACCTGTGAGACTGACCCTGAACACAGTGGGAACCTGTGATACTGACCCTGAACACAGTGGGAACCTGTGAGACTGACCCTGAACACAGTGGGAACCTGTGAGACTGACCCTGAACACAGTGGGAACCTGTGATGCTGACCCTGAACACACAGTGGACACTTGTGATACTGACCCTGAACACAGTGGGAACCTGTGATACTGACCCTGAACACAGTGGAAACCTGTGATACTGACCCTGAACACAGTGGAAACCTGTGATACTGACCCTGAACACACAGTGGACACTTGTGATACTGACCCTGAACACAGTGGGAACCTGTGATACTGACCCTGAACACAGTGGGAACCTGTGATACTGACCCTGAACACAGTGGGAACCTGTGATACTGACCCTGAACACAGTGGGAACCTGTGATACTGACCCTGAACACAGTGGGAACCTGTGATACTGACCCTGAACACAGTGGAAACCTGTGATACTGACCCTGAACACAGTGGGAACCTGTGATACTGACCCTGAACACAGTGGGAACCTGTGATACTGACCCTGAACACAGTGGAAACCTGTGATACTGACCCTGAACACAGTGGGAACCTGTGATACTGACCCTGAACACAGTGGGAACCTGTGATACTGACCCTGAACACAGTGGGAACCTGTGATGCTGACCCTGAACACAATGGGAACCTGTGATACTGACCCTGAACACAGTGGGAACCTGTGATACTGACCCTGAACACAGTGGGAACCTGTGATACTGACCCTGAACACAGTGGGAACCTGTGATACTGACCCTGAACACAGTGGGAACCTGTGATGCTGACCCTGAACACAGTGGGAACCTGTGATGCTGACCCTGAACACAGTGGGAACCTGTGATACTGACCCTGAACACAGTGGGAACCTGTGAGACTGACCCTGAACACAGTGGGAACCTGTGATGCTGACCCTGAACACAGTGGGAACCTGTGATACTGACCCTGAACACAGTGGGAACCTGTGATGCTGACCCTGAACACAGTGGGAACCTGTGATACTGACCCTGAACACAGTGGGAACCTGTGAGACTGACCCTGAACACAGTGGGAACCTGTGAGACTGACCCTGAACACAGTGGGAACCTGTGATGCTGACCCTGAACACAGTGGGAACCTGTGATACTGACCCTGAACACAGTGGGAACCTGTGATGCTGACCCTGAACACAGTGGGAACCTGTGAGACTGACCCTGAACACAGTGGGAACCTGTGATACTGACCCTGAACACAGTGGGAACCTGTGATGCTGACCCTGAACACAGTGGGAACCTGTGATGCTGACCCTGAACACAGTGGGAACCTGTGATACTGACCCTGAACACAGTGGGAACCTGTGATGCTGACCCTGAACACAGTGGGAACCTGTGATACTGACCCTGAACACAGTGGGAACCTTTGAGACTGACCCTGAACACAGTGGGAACCTGTGAGACTGACCCTGAACACAGTGGGAACCTGTGATGCTGACCCTGAACACAGTGGGAACCTGTGATACTGACCCTGAACACAGTGGGAACCTGTGATGCTGACCCTGAACACAGTGGGAACCTGTGAGACTGACCCTGAACACAGTGGGAACCTGTGATACTGACCCTGAACACAGTGGGAACCTGTGATGCTGACCCTGAACACAGTGGAAACCTGTGATACTGACCCTGAACACACAGTGGACACTTGTGATACTGACCCTGAACACACAGTGGAAACCTGTGATACTGATCCTGAACACACAGTGGACACTTGTGATACTGACCCTGAAAATACAGTGGAAACCTGTGATACTGACCCTGAACACAGTGGAAACCTGTGATACTGACCCTGAACACAGTGGGAACCTGTGATACTGACCCTGAACACAGTGGGAACCTGTGATACTGACCCTGAACACAGTGGGAACCTGTGATACTGACCCTGAACACAGTGGGAACCTGTGAGACTGACCCTGAACACAGTGGAAACCTGTGATACTGACCCTGAACACAGTGGGAACCTGTGAGACTGACCCTGAACACAGTGGGAACCTGTGATACTGACCCTGAACACAGTGGGAACCTGTGATACTGACCCTGAACACAGTGGGAACCTGTGATACTGTCCCTGAACTCAGTGGGAACCTGTGAGACTGACCCTGAACACAGTGGAAACCTGTGATACTGACCCTGAACACAGTGGGAACCTGTGATACTGACCCTGAACACAGTGGGAACCTGTGAGACTGACCCTGAACACAGTGGGAACCTGTGAGACTGACCCTGAACACAGTGGAAACCTGTGATACTGACCCTGAACACAGTGGAAACCTGTGATACTGACCCTGAACACAGTGGAAACCTGTGATACTGACCCTGAACACAGTGGGAACCTGTGATACTGACCCTGAACACAGTGGGAACCTGTGATACTGACCCTGAACACAGTGGGAACCTGTGATACTGACCCTGAACACAGTGGGAACCTGTGAGACTGACCCTGAACACAGTGGAAACCTGTGATACTGACCCTGAACACAGTGGGAACCTGTGAGACTGACCCTGAACACAGTGGGAACCTGTGATACTGACCCTGAACACAGTGGGAACCTGTGATACTGACCCTGAACACAGTGGGAACCTGTGATACTGTCCCTGAACTCAGTGGGAACCTGTGAGACTGACCCTGAACACAGTGGGAACCTGTGATACTGACCCTGAACACAGTGGGAACCTGTGAGACTGACCCTGAACACAGTGGGAACCTGTGAGACTGACCCTGAACACAGTGGGAACCTGTGATGCTGACCCTGAACACACAGTGGACACTTGTGATACTGACCCTGAACACAGTGGGAACCTGTGATACTGACCCTGAACACAGTGGGAACCTGTGATACTGACCCTGAACACAGTGGAAACCTGTGATACTGACCCTGAACACACAGTGGACACTTGTGATACTGACCCTGAACACAGTGGGAACCTGTGATACTGACCCTGAACACAGTGGGAACCTGTGATACTGACCCTGAACACAGTGGGAACCTGTGATACTGACCCTGAACACAGTGGGAACCTGTGATACTGACCCTGAACACAGTGGGAACCTGTGATACTGACCCTGAACACAGTGGAAACCTGTGATACTGACCCTGAACACAGTGGGAACCTGTGATACTGACCCTGAACACAGTGGGAACCTGTGATACTGACCCTGAACACAGTGGAAACCTGTGATACTGACCCTGAACACAGTGGGAACCTGTGATACTGACCCTGAACACAGTGGGAACCTGTGATACTGACCCTGAACACAGTGGGAACCTGTGATGCTGACCCTGAACACAATGGGAACCTGTGATACTGACCCTGAACACAGTGGGAACCTGTGATACTGACCCTGAACACAGTGGGAACCTGTGATACTGACCCTGAACACAGTGGGAACCTGTGATACTGACCCTGAACACAGTGGGAACCTGTGATACTGACCCTGAACACAGTGGGAACCTGTGATGCTGACCCTGAACACAGTGGGAACCTGTGATACTGACCCTGAACACAGTGGGAACCTGTGAGACTGACCCTGAACACAGTGGGAACCTGTGATGCTGACCCTGAACACAGTGGGAACCTGTGATACTGACCCTGAACACAGTGGGAACCTGTGATGCTGACCCTGAACACAGTGGGAACCTGTGATACTGACCCTGAACACAGTGGGAACCTGTGAGACTGACCCTGAACACAGTGGGAACCTGTGAGACTGACCCTGAACACAGTGGGAACCTGTGATGCTGACCCTGAACACAGTGGGAACCTGTGATACTGACCCTGAACACAGTGGGAACCTGTGATGCTGACCCTGAACACAGTGGGAACCTGTGAGACTGACCCTGAACACAGTGGGAACCTGTGATACTGACCCTGAACACAGTGGGAACCTGTGATGCTGACCCTGAACACAGTGGGAACCTGTGATGCTGACCCTGAACACAGTGGGAACCTGTGATACTGACCCTGAACACAGTGGGAACCTGTGATGCTGACCCTGAACACAGTGGGAACCTGTGATACTGACCCTGAACACAGTGGGAACCTGTGAGACTGACCCTGAACACAGTGGGAACCTGTGAGACTGACCCTGAACACAGTGGGAACCTGTGATGCTGACCCTGAACACAGTGGGAACCTGTGATACTGACCCTGAACACAGTGGGAACCTGTGATGCTGACCCTGAACACAGTGGGAACCTGTGAGACTGACCCTGAACACAGTGGGAACCTGTGATACTGACCCTGAACACAGTGGGAACCTGTGATGCTGACCCTGAACACAGTGGAAACCTGTGATACTGACCCTGAACACACAGTGGACACTTGTGATACTGACCCTGAACACACAGTGGAAACCTGTGATACTGATCCTGAACACACAGTGGACACTTGTGATACTGACCCTGAAAATACAGTGGAAACCTGTGATACTGACCCTGAACACAGTGGAAACCTGTGATACTGACCCTGAACACAGTGGGAACCTGTGATACTGACCCTGAACACAGTGGGAACCTGTGATACTGACCCTGAACACAGTGGGAACCTGTGATACTGACCCTGAACACAGTGGGAACCTGTGAGACTGACCCTGAACACAGTGGGAACCTGTGATACTGACCCTGAACACAGTGGGAACCTGTGATACTGTCCCTGAACTCAGTGGGAACCTGTGAGACTGACCCTGAACACAGTGGGAACCTGTGATACTGACCCTGAACACAGTGGGAACCTGTGAGACTGACCCTGAACACAGTGGGAACCTGTGAGACTGACCCTGAACACAGTGGGAACCTGTGATGCTGACCCTGAACACACAGTGGACACTTGTGATACTGACCCTGAACACAGTGGGAACCTGTGATACTGACCCTGAACACAGTGGAAACCTGTGATACTGACCCTGAACACAGTGGAAACCTGTGATACTGACCCTGAACACACAGTGGACACTTGTGATACTGACCCTGAACACAGTGGGAACCTGTGATACTGACCCTGAACACAGTGGGAACCTGTGATACTGACCCTGAACACAGTGGGAACCTGTGATACTGACCCTGAACACAGTGGGAACCTGTGATACTGACCCTGAACACAGTGGGAACCTGTGATACTGACCCTGAACACAGTGGAAACCTGTGATACTGACCCTGAACACAGTGGGAACCTGTGATACTGACCCTGAACACAGTGGGAACCTGTGATACTGACCCTGAACACAGTGGAAACCTGTGATACTGACCCTGAACACAGTGGAAACCTGTGATACTGACCCTGAACACAGTGGGAACCTGTGATACTGACCCTGAACACAGTGGGAACCTGTGATGCTGACCCTGAACACAATGGGAACCTGTGATACTGACCCTGAACACAGTGGGAACCTGTGATACTGACCCTGAACACAGTGGGAACCTGTGATACTGACCCTGAACACAGTGGGAACCTGTGATACTGACCCTGAACACAGTGGGAACCTGTGATGCTGACCCTGAACACAGTGGGAACCTGTGATGCTGACCCTGAACACAGTGGGAACCTGTGATACTGACCCTGAACACAGTGGGAACCTGTGAGACTGACCCTGAACACAGTGGGAACCTGTGATGCTGACCCTGAACACAGTGGGAACCTGTGATACTGACCCTGAACACAGTGGGAACCTGTGATGCTGACCCTGAACACAGTGGGAACCTGTGATACTGACCCTGAACACAGTGGGAACCTGTGATACTGACCCTGAACACAGTGGGAACCTGTGAGACTGACCCTGAACACAGTGGGAACCTGTGATGCTGACCCTGAACACAGTGGGAACCTGTGATACTGACCCTGAACACAGTGGGAACCTGTGATGCTGACCCTGAACACAGTGGGAACCTGTGAGACTGACCCTGAACACAGTGGGAACCTGTGATACTGACCCTGAACACAGTGGGAACCTGTGATGCTGACCCTGAACACAGTGGGAACCTGTGATACTGACCCTGAACACAGTGGGAACCTGTGATGCTGACCCTGAACACAGTGGGAACCTGTGATACTGACCCTGAACACACAGTGGACACTTGTGATACTGACCCTGAACACACAGTGGAAACCTGTGATACTGATCCTGAACACACAGTGGACACTTGTGATACTGACCCTGAACATACAGTGGAAACCTGTGATACTGATCCTGAACACACAGTGGACACTTGTGATACTGACCCTGAACACACAGTGGACACTTGTGATACTGACCTTGAACACACAGTGGAAACCTGTGATACTGACCCTGAACACAGTGGGAACCTGTGATACTGACCCTGAACACAGTGGGAACCTGTGAGACTGACCCTGAACACAGTGGGAACCTGTGAGACTGACCCTGAACACAGTGGGAACCTGTGATACTGACCCTGAACACAGTGGGAACCTGTGATACTGACCCTGAACACATTGGGAACCTGTGATACTGACCCTGAACACAGTGGAAACCTGTGATACTGACCCTGAACACAGTGGGAACCTGTGATACTGACCCTGAACACAGTGGGAACCTGTGAGACTGACCCTGAACACAGTGGGAACCTGTGATACTGACCCTGAACACAGTGGGAACCTGTGATACTGACCCTGAACACAGTGGGAACCTGTGAGACTGACCCTGAACACAGTGGGAACCTGTGAGACTGACCCTGAACACAGTGGAAACCTGTGATACTGACCCTGAACACAGTGGGAACCTGTGATACTGACCCTGAACACAGTGGGAACCTGTGAGACTGACCCTGAACACAGTGGGAACCTGTGAGACTGACCCTGAACACAGTGGAAACCTGTGATACTGACCCTGAACACAGTGGGAACCTGTGATACTGACCCTGAACACAGTGGGAACCTGTGAGACTGACCCTGAACACAGTGGGAACCTGTTTTACTGACCCTGAACACAGTGGAAACCTGTGATACTGACCCTGAACACAGTGGGAACCTGTGATACTGACCCTGAACACAGTGGGAACCTGTGAGACTGACCCTGAACACAGTGGGAACCTGTGAGACTGACCCTGAACACAGTGGAAACCTGTGATACTGACCCTGAACACAGTGGAAACCTGTGATACTGACCCTGAACACAGTGGAAACCTGTGATACTGACCCTGAACACAGTGGGAACCTGTGATACTGACCCTGAACACAGTGGGAACCTGTGATACTGACCCTGAACACAGTGGGAACCTGTGATACTGACCCTGAACACAGTGGGAACCTGTGAGACTGACCCTGAACACAGTGGAAACCTGTGATACTGACCCTGAACACAGTGGGAACCTGTGAGACTGACCCTGAACACAGTGGGAACCTGTGATACTGACCCTGAACACAGTGGGAACCTGTGATACTGACCCTGAACACAGTGGGAACCTGTGATACTGTCCCTGAACTCAGTGGGAACCTGTGAGACTGACCCTGAACACAGTGGGAACCTGTGATACTGACCCTGAACACAGTGGGAACCTGTGAGACTGACCCTGAACACAGTGGGAACCTGTGAGACTGACCCTGAACACAGTGGGAACCTGTGATGCTGACCCTGAACACACAGTGGACACTTGTGATACTGACCCTGAACACAGTGGGAACCTGTGATACTGACCCTGAACACAGTGGAAACCTGTGATACTGACCCTGAACACAGTGGAAACCTGTGATACTGACCCTGAACACACAGTGGACACTTGTGATACTGACCCTGAACACAGTGGGAACCTGTGATACTGACCCTGAACACAGTGGGAACCTGTGATACTGACCCTGAACACAGTGGGAACCTGTGATACTGACCCTGAACACAGTGGGAACCTGTGATACTGACCCTGAACACAGTGGGAACCTGTGATACTGACCCTGAACACAGTGGAAACCTGTGATACTGACCCTGAACACAGTGGGAACCTGTGATACTGACCCTGAACACAGTGGGAACCTGTGATACTGACCCTGAACACAGTGGAAACCTGTGATACTGACCCTGAACACAGTGGGAACCTGTGATACTGACCCTGAACACAGTGGGAACCTGTGATACTGACCCTGAACACAGTGGGAACCTGTGATGCTGACCCTGAACACAATGGGAACCTGTGATACTGACCCTGAACACAGTGGGAACCTGTGATACTGACCCTGAACACAGTGGAAACCTGTGATACTGACCCTGAACACAGTGGGAACCTGTGATACTGACCCTGAACACAGTGGGAACCTGTGATGCTGACCCTGAACACAGTGGGAACCTGTGATACTGACCCTGAACACAGTGGGAACCTGTGATACTGACCCTGAACACAGTGGGAACCTGTGAGACTGACCCTGAACACAGTGGGAACCTGTGATGCTGACCCTGAACACAGTGGGAACCTGTGATACTGACCCTGAACACAGTGGGAACCTGTGATGCTGACCCTGAACACAGTGGGAACCTGTGATACTGACCCTGAACACAGTGGGAACCTGTGAGACTGACCCTGAACACAGTGGGAACCTGTGATACTGACCCTGAACACAGTGGGAACCTGTGATGCTGACCCTGAACACAGTGGGAACCTGTGATACTGACCCTGAACACAGTGGGAACCTGTGATGCTGACCCTGAACACAGTGGGAACCTGTGAGACTGACCCTGAACACAGTGGGAACCTGTGATACTGACCCTGAACACAGTGGGAACCTGTGATACTGACCCTGAACACAGTGGGAACCTGTGATACTGACCCTGAACACAGTGGGAACCTGTGATGCTGACCCTGAACACAGTGGAAACCTGTGATACTGACCCTGAACACACAGTGGACACTTGTGATACTGACCCTGAACACACAGTGGAAACCTGTGATACTGATCCTGAACACACAGTGGACACTTGTGATACTGACCCTGAACATACAGTGGAAACCTGTGATACTGATCCTGAACACACAGTGGACACTTGTGATACTGACCCTGAACACACAGTGGACACTTGTGATACTGACCTTGAACACACAGTGGAAACCTGTGATACTGACCCTGAACACAGTGGGAACCTGTGATACTGACCCTGAACACAGTGGGAACCTGTGAGACTGACCCTGAACACAGTGGGAACCTGTGAGACTGACCCTGAACACAGTGGGAACCTGTGATACTGACCCTGAACACAGTGGGAACCTGTGATACTGACCCTGAACACATTGGGAACCTGTGATACTGACCCTGAACACAGTGGAAACCTGTGATACTGACCCTGAACACAGTGGGAACCTGTGATATTGACCCTGAACACAGTGGGAACCTGTGAGACTGACCCTGAACACAGTGGGAACCTGTGATACTGACCCTGAACACAGTGGGAACCTGTGATACTGACCCTGAACACAGTGGGAACCTGTGAGACTGACCCTGAACACAGTGGGAACCTGTGAGACTGACCCTGAACACAGTGGAAACCTGTGATACTGACCCTGAACACAGTGGGAACCTGTGATACTGACCCTGAACACAGTGGGAACCTGTGAGACTGACCCTGAACACAGTGGGAACCTGTGAGACTGACCCTGAACACAGTGGAAACCTGTGATACTGACCCTGAACACAGTGGGAACCTGTGAGACTGACCCTGAACACAGTGGGAACCTGTGATACTGACCCTGAACACAGTGGAAACCTGTGATACTGACCCTGAACACAGTGGGAACCTGTGATACTGACCCTGAACACAGTGGGAACCTGTGAGACTGACCCTGAACACAGTGGGAACCTGTGAGACTGACCCTGAACACAGTGGAAACCTGTGATACTGACCCTGAACACAGTGGAAACCTGTGATACTGACCCTGAACACAGTGGGAACCTGTGATACTGACCCTGAACACAGTGGGAACCTGTGATACTGACCCTGAACACAGTGGGAACCTGTGATACTGACCCTGAACACAGTGGGAACCTGTGATACTGACCCTGAACACAGTGGAAACCTGTGATACTGACCCTGAACACAGTGGGAACCTGTGATACTGACCCTGAACACAGTGGGAACCTGTGATACTGACCCTGAACACAGTGGAAACCTGTGATACTGACCCTGAACACAGTGGGAACCTGTGATACTGACCCTGAACACAGTGGGAACCTGTGATACTGACCCTGAACACAGTGGGAACCTGTGATGCTGACCCTGAACACAATGGGAACCTGTGATACTGACCCTGAACACAGTGGGAACCTGTGATACTGACCCTGAACACAGTGGAAACCTGTGATACTGACCCTGAACACAGTGGGAACCTGTGATACTGACCCTGAACACAGTGGGAACCTGTGATGCTGACCCTGAACACAGTGGGAACCTGTGATGCTGACCCTGAACACAGTGGGAACCTGTGATACTGACCCTGAACACAGTGGGAACCTGTGAGACTGACCCTGAACACAGTGGGAACCTGTGATGCTGACCCTGAACACAGTGGGAACCTGTGATACTGACCCTGAACACAGTGGGAACCTGTGATGCTGACCCTGAACACAGTGGGAACCTGTGATACTGACCCTGAACACAGTGGGAACCTGTGAGACTGACCCTGAACACAGTGGGAACCTGTGAGACTGACCCTGAACACAGTGGGAACCTGTGATGCTGACCCTGAACACAGTGGGAACCTGTGATACTGACCCTGAACACAGTGGGAACCTGTGATGCTGACCCTGAACACAGTGGGAACCTGTGAGACTGACCCTGAACACAGTGGGAACCTGTGATACTGACCCTGAACACAGTGGGAACCTGTGATACTGACCCTGAACACAGTGGGAACCTGTGATACTGACCCTGAACACAGTGGGAACCTGTGATGCTGACCCTGAACACAGTGGGAACCTGTGATACTGACCCTGAACACACAGTGGACACTTGTGATACTGACCCTGAACACACAGTGGAAACCTGTGATACTGATCCTGAACACACAGTGGACACTTGTGATACTGACCCTGAACATACAGTGGAAACCTGTGATACTGATCCTGAACACACAGTGGACACTTGTGATACTGACCCTGAACACACAGTGGACACTTGTGATACTGACCTTGAACACACAGTGGAAACCTGTGATACTGACCCTGAACACAGTGGGAACCTGTGATACTGACCCTGAACACAGTGGGAACCTGTGAGACTGACCCTGAACACAGTGGGAACCTGTGAGACTGACCCTGAACACAGTGGGAACCTGTGATACTGACCCTGAACACAGTGGGAACCTGTGATACTGACCCTGAACACATTGGGAACCTGTGATACTGACCCTGAACACAGTGGAAACCTGTGATACTGACCCTGAACACAGTGGGAACCTGTGATATTGACCCTGAACACAGTGGGAACCTGTGAGACTGACCCTGAACACAGTGGGAACCTGTGATACTGACCCTGAACACAGTGGGAACCTGTGATACTGACCCTGAACACAGTGGGAACCTGTGAGACTGACCCTGAACACAGTGGGAACCTGTGAGACTGACCCTGAACACAGTGGGAACCTGTGATACTGACCCTGAACACAGTGGGAACCTGTGATACTGACCCTGAACACAGTGGGAACCTGTGAGACTGACCCTGAACACAGTGGGAACCTGTGAGACTGACCCTGAACACAGTGGAAACCTGTGATACTGACCCTGAACACAGTGGGAACCTGTGAGACTGACCCTGAACACAGTGGGAACCTGTGATACTGACCCTGAACACAGTGGAAACCTGTGATACTGACCCTGAACACAGTGGGAACCTGTGATACTGACCCTGAACACAGTGGGAACCTGTGAGACTGACCCTGAACACAGTGGGAACCTGTGAGACTGACCCTGAACACAGTGGAAACCTGTGATACTGACCCTGAACACAGTGGAAACCTGTGATACTGACCCTGAACACAGTGGAAACCTGTGATACTGACCCTGAACACAGTGGGAACCTGTGATACTGACCCTGAACACAGTGGGAACCTGTGATACTGACCCTGAACACAGTGGGAACCTGTGATACTGACCCTGAACACAGTGGGAACCTGTGAGACTGACCCTGAACACAGTGGAAACCTGTGATACTGACCCTGAACACAGTGGGAACCTGTGAGACTGACCCTGAACACAGTGGGAACCTGTGATACTGACCCTGAACACAGTGGGAACCTGTGATACTGACCCTGAACACAGTGGGAACCTGTGATACTGTCCCTGAACTCAGTGGGAACCTGTGAGACTGACCCTGAACACAGTGGGAACCTGTGATACTGACCCTGAACACAGTGGGAACCTGTGAGACTGACCCTGAACACAGTGGGAACCTGTGATACTGACCCTGAACACAGTGGGAACCTGTGATGCTGACCCTGAACACACAGTGGACACTTGTGATACTGACCCTGAACACAGTGGGAACCTGTGATACTGACCCTGAACACAGTGGAAACCTGTGATACTGACCCTGAACACAGTGGAAACCTGTGATACTGACCCTGAACACACAGTGGACACTTGTGATACTGACCCTGAACACAGTGGGAACCTGTGATACTGACCCTGAACACAGTGGGAACCTGTGATACTGACCCTGAACACAGTGGGAACCTGTGATACTGACCCTGAACACAGTGGGAACCTGTGATACTGACCCTGAACACAGTGGGAACCTGTGATACTGACCCTGAACACAGTGGAAACCTGTGATACTGACCCTGAACACAGTGGGAACCTGTGATACTGACCCTGAACACAGTGGGAACCTGTGATACTGACCCTGAACACAGTGGAAACCTGTGATACTGACCCTGAACACAGTGGGAACCTGTGATACTGACCCTGAACACAGTGGGAACCTGTGATACTGACCCTGAACACAGTGGGAACCTGTGATGCTGACCCTGAACACAATGGGAACCTGTGATACTGACCCTGAACACAGTGGGAACCTGTGATACTGACCCTGAACACAGTGGAAACCTGTGATACTGACCCTGAACACAGTGGGAACCTGTGATACTGACCCTGAACACAGTGGGAACCTGTGATGCTGACCCTGAACACAGTGGGAACCTGTGATGCTGACCCTGAACACAGTGGGAACCTGTGATACTGACCCTGAACACAGTGGGAACCTGTGAGACTGACCCTGAACACAGTGGGAACCTGTGATACTGACCCTGAACACAGTGGGAACCTGTGATACTGACCCTGAACACAGTGGGAACCTGTGATGCTGACCCTGAACACAGTGGGAACCTGTGATACTGACCCTGAACACAGTGGGAACCTGTGAGACTGACCCTGAACACAGTGGGAACCTGTGAGACTGACCCTGAACACAGTGGGAACCTGTGATGCTGACCCTGAACACAGTGGGAACCTGTGATACTGACCCTGAACACAGTGGGAACCTGTGATGCTGACCCTGAACACAGTGGGAACCTGTGAGACTGACCCTGAACACAGTGGGAACCTGTGATACTGACCCTGAACACAGTGGGAACCTGTGATGCTGACCCTGAACACAGTGGGAACCTGTGATACTGACCCTGAACACAGTGGGAACCTGTGATGCTGACCCTGAACACAGTGGAAACCTGTGATACTGACCCTGAACACACAGTGGACACTTGTGATACTGACCCTGAACACACAGTGGAAACCTGTGATACTGATCCTGAACACACAGTGGACACTTGTGATACTGACCCTGAACATACAGTGGAAACCTGTGATACTGATCCTGAACACACAGTGGACACTTGTGATACTGACCCTGAACACACAGTGGACACTTGTGATACTGACCTTGAACACACAGTGGAAACCTGTGATACTGACCCTGAACACACAGTGGACACTTGTGATACTGACCCTGAACACACAGTGGACACTTGTGATACTGACCCTGAACACACAGTGGACACTTGTGATACTGACCCTGAACACAGTGGAAACCTGTGATACTGACCCTGAACACAGTGGAAACCTGTGATACTGACCCTGAACACACAGTGGAAACCTGTGATAGGCTACAGAGGAAGCTCCTGTTTGTCCCTAGTCTGTTGTACACCCCAGCACCATCCCATCCAATAAAATATCAATGGACTCAGCCTGGCCTACTGCATAAATGCCTCTCTCTGTCAGATATGATTTTAGTCATCCAGTTTAAAAATGGCAGAGAGAGGAGAGAGAGGAGATATGAGAGACATGAGAGAGAGGAGAGGAAAGGAGAGGAGAGGGGAGGAGAGGAGAGGAGAGGAGAGGAAAGGAGAGGAGAGGAGATATGAGAAAGAGGAGATATGATATGAGAGGAGAGGAGAGGAGAGAAGAGGAGAGGAGAAGAGAGCAGAGGAGAAGAGAGCAGAGGAGAGGAGAGGGCTTCTGTGCGGCATGGTCCACGCATGAAGGAACACGTGTTAATACTCTGCAGTGGGTTATAGAACACGTGTTAATACTCTGCAGTGGGTTATAGAACACGTGTTAATACTCTGCAGTGGGTTATAGAACACGTGTTAATACTCTGCAGTGGGTTATAGAACACGTGTTAATACTCTGCAGTGGGTTATAGAACACGTGTTAATACTCTCCAGTGGGTTATAGAACACGTGTTAAACTCTGCAGTGGGTTATAGAACACGTGTTAATACTCTGCAGTGGGTTATAGAACACGTGTTAATACTCTGCAGTGGGTTATAGAACACGTGTTAATACTCTGCAGTGGGTTATAGAACACGTGTTAATACTCTGCAGTGGGTTATAGAACACGTGTTAATACTCTGCAGTGGGTTATAGAACACGTGTTAATACTCTGCAGTGGGTTATAGAACACGTGTTAATACTCTGCAGTGGGTTATAGAACACGTGTTAATACTCTGCAGTGGGTTATAGAACACGTGTTAATACTCTGCAGTGGGTTATAGAACACGTGTTAATACTCTGCAGTGGGTTATAGAACACGTGTTAATACTCTGCAGTGGGTTATAGAACACGTGTTAATACTCTCCAGTGGGTTATAGAACACGTGTTAATACTCTGCAGTGGGTTATAGAACACGTGTTAATACTCTGCAGTGGGTTATAGAACACGTGTTAATACTCTGCAGTGGGTTATAGAACACGTGTTAATACTCTGCAGTGGGTTATAGAACACGTGTTAATACTCTGCAGTGGGTTATAGAACACGTGTTAATACTCTGCAGTGGGTTATAGAACACGTGTTAATACTCTGCAGTGGGTTATAGAACACGTGTTAATACTCTGCAGTGGGTTATAGAACACGTGTTAATACTCTGCAGTGGGTTATAGAACACGTGTTAATACTCTGCAGTGGGTTATAGAAATGGGTAATACTCTGCAGTGGGTTATGCAACATGGGGCACTTCGGATTCCTCCCCAAAACAGGACCCTATCCAACAGAATCCATTGCAATACGCATTCAACGATCCCAGCGGGAAGTCATTGTAATGACTGATTATTACAACATAATGGCCAGTTCCGCATTTTAAATGTCATTCTCTTCCGGCTTTTTCCATTTTCTATGATGTCACATATATTTCTCTGTGGGCCATGTCTGTACAATCTGTCCCATAGGCCCCCTCTTTCATGGCATGCCAATGTAATACCCCTTTACATTGAAAAAGAGTCTTGAAAATATACGTGGAAAAATGTAACACATCCAGCATGAAAGGAGTGACTATTGACGACTATAAACCATAGACATTTCCTTTAAATGGAAATGACAATATTTCCAAGCCCAAAAAAATGCAGGAAGCGCCATCTTCCCCCATCTTTACCCACTGTTTATCTTGTTTAGTGTTGGTCTTAATGTATTCTTTGTCAATAGTCTGCAGGAAAGGCCAGTCAATCTGTTAGGGGAGGGGAGGGTACAATACAACATGCTGATTGTGGGCTCCTAAATAATTCATCCCTCAGTCACCATACTCAGTAAACTGAGAAATTATTACACAACAGCAGATGCTGGTAGCATATTGATCTCCATATAACCATTAATCGCACCACAAAATCATGTATGCGATCACGAAACATGTAAACACCAACTGACCCACAGAACCATAAAATATACAAAGTTAGAGTCCTTTAGGTCAATACGTTTGTAGTAAAAGAGAGATACAAACTGTCATGACTTCCACCGAAGTCGTTTCCTCTCCTTGTTCGGGCAGTGTTAGGCGGTCGGTGTCACCGGTCTTCTAGCCATCGTCGATCCACTTTTAATTTTCCATTTGTTTTGTCTTGTTTTCTTACACACCTGGTTTCCATTTCCATCATTAATTGTTGTGTATTTAACCCTCTGTTCCCCCCATGTCCTTGTGTGGAATTGTCGGTTTGTAAGTGCCTGTACTCTATGTTACTGGTGTGCGTCGGGTTTTGTACCCATGTCGGTTCTTTTTGTATTGCCGTGTGTTTTGTAATTAAACTGCTCCGGCTATTACCTATCTCTGCTCTCCTGCGTCTGACTTCACTGCCACCCGTTCCGCAACCCTTACACAAACCTTGAATAAACCGTTTACTTCAGGCTATTTACAGAATCCGTTTTCTTTCCTGTTGGACTTCCGAGTGATGATGACTGCAGAATATAAGAATTAAGTCAATTAAAAGAAACTGACAGACAATAAAGACTGTCTGTGTCTGTCATGTTTGTAACTGAAGAACGAAACAAAAATGATGGACATTGACTTACCACAAATACTGTTCAACAATAACAGGATGGCAGCCTGCAATTTATACTCAAATATTTGACTTGTATTCTTCAAACTATTGAATAAGAAATGACGTAAATATTCACACAGAAATGTGAGCACACAACACAACCCCAGTAAATGAGCAGGTTATGAATGAAGACACTGAAGTAGAATCTTTATCATTTAATGTCTAATGTAACGGAATCTGTTTAATGTAATCCGTGACATTGCAAATGAAACACCTTGTGTACTATGTCACAATGAGTTGATGTCTTCAGAAATGATTGTGAATCCAGTCCATTGTTACATCACAATTGAAATATTGATTAATTCCAATAACAAGATTAAGTTACAGCCCAGTTTTATTTGACATAAACACACATTTCAAATCTGCATGTAGCAAAGAGATGTGTGTTTTAATCCATCCATTAATACCTGTTCCTAGTAGACAACATTAGTCTAATTTTGATTACTCATCCTGGATTGATGAATTACATTTACATTTTACATTTACGTCATTTAGCAGACGCTCTTATCCAGAGCGACTTACAAATTGGTGCATTCACCTTATGATATCCAGTGGAACAACCACTTTACAATAGTACATCTATATATTTTTTTGGGGGGAGGGTAGGGGGGGAGGGTTAGAAGGATTACTATATCCTATCCCAGGTATTCCTTAAAGAGGTGGGGTTTCAGGTGTCTCCGGAAGGTGGTGATTGACTCCGCTGTCCTGGCGTCGTGAGGGAGCTTGTTCCACAATTGGGGTGCCAGAGCAGCGAACAGTTTTGACTGGGCTGAGCGGGAACTGTGCTTCCTCAGAGGTAGGGAGGCGAGCAGGCCAGAGGTGGATGAACGCAGTGCCATTGTTTGGGTGTAGGGACTGATCAGAGCCTGAAGGTACGGAGGTGCCGTTCCCCTCACAGCTTCGTAGGCAAGCACCATGGTCTTGTAGCAGATGCGAGCTTCAACTGGAAGCCAGTGGAGTGTGCGGAGGAGCGGGGTGACGTGAGAATTCTTGTCTTTATGTTTACTCTCAAGCTAACACAGCACATTGTTTATGGAGACATGTAGTAAATAGTAAACAAACACTGAGTAAAGCTAGATGATATGGAGGTATTTATTTGACTGAGACTGTGTTGAAATACTCTGGGTCCTCCTGAGTGGTAGGGGGGAGTTTCCTCAGGGCTCCCCATGTAAAGGGTGCGTACTGGCGGCAGAGAAGTCAGGCGCAGGAGAGCAAAAACTGTGTTCCAACGGAGCAGTTTAATAATAAAAACCACCGTAAAATAAAACAAACAATCAATGGGTGACAAAACCCGTCACACACCAGCATACGTGCACAAGCACTTACAATAAACAATTCCGGACAAGGACATGGGGGGAACAGGGGGTTAAATACACAACATGTGATGATGGAATTGAAACCAGGTGTGTGGGAAGACAAGACAAAACAAATAGAAAATGAAAAGTAGATCGATGATGGCTAGAAGACTGGCGACGCCGAACGCCGCCTGAACAAGGAGAGGCATCGACTTCGGTGGAAGTCGTGAGACCCCCTGGATGGGCACCCTCTCCACGGCCAGCTCTGTGTTGGCCAGGGGCCCTCCTGTCAGGTGGGCTGAAGAACTCTCTACAGTCATCACACACCCACAGAGTGGGTCTACATTATAATGTACATACCCAATGGATCTACAGTATAATGTATATATCCCAGTGGGTCTATAGTATAATGTATATACCCTAGTGGGTCTACAGTATAACGTATATACCCCAGTGTGTCACGGTTGTCGAAAGGAGCGCACCAAAGTGCAGCGTGATTCTCTCGTTCCACATCATTCTTTATTAAACTGTGAAACTCTGCAATACATACAAAATAAACCTGAATAATCAAAACAACAAACTGTGACGCAGAGGTGAAACATACACAACTTAAAATTAATCTCCCACAAACCCAGGTGGGACAAACACCAACTTAAATATGACCTCCAATTAGAGACAACGATGACCAGCTGCCTCTAATTGGCGATCATCCCAAACAAAGCCCAACATAGAAATACAAAACTAGAACAACCCAAC
The DNA here is from genome assembly GCF_901001165.1 of Salmo trutta. Taxonomy (NCBI): domain Eukaryota; kingdom Metazoa; phylum Chordata; class Actinopteri; order Salmoniformes; family Salmonidae; genus Salmo; species Salmo trutta. The sequence goes on along the minus strand of NC_042990.1, from coordinate 35,641,639 downwards.
ATAGAAATACAAAACTAGAACATAACAACATAGAAAAACTAAACTAGAAAACCCCACTGTCACGCCCTGACCTACTCTACCATAGAAAATAACAGCTTACTATGGTCAGGACGTGACACAGTGGGTCTCCAGTATAATGTATATACCCAATTTACCTGTGGTAAATTCAATTGATTGGACATGATTTGGAAAGGCACACACCTGTCTGTATAAGGTCCCACAGCTGACAGTGCATGTCAGAGCATAAACCAAGTGATGAGGTCGAAGGAATTGTTCGTAGACTTCTGAGATAGGATTGTGTCGAGGCACAGATCTTGGGACGGGTACCAAAACATGTCTGCAGCATTGAAGGTCCCCAAGAACACAGTGGCCTCTAGCATTCTTAAATTGAAGAAGTTTGGAACCACCAGGACTCTTCCTAGAGCTGGCTGCCCGGCCAAACTGAGCAATCGGGGGAGAAGAGCCTTGGTCAGGGAAGTGACCAAGAACCTGATGGTCACTCTGACAGAGCTCCAGATTTTCTCTGTGGAGATGGGAGAACCTTCCAGAAGGACAACCATCTCTGCAGCACTCCACCAATCAGGCCTTTATGGTAGAGAGGCCAGACGGTCTGACGAAACCGAGATTGAACTCTTTGGCCTGAATGCCAAACATCACATCTGGAGGAAACCTGGCACCATCCCTACGGTGAAGCATGGTGGTGGCAGCATCATGCTGTTATCCCCCACATACTGAACAAAAATATAAACGCAACATGAGTCACAGTTCATATAAGGACATCAGTCAATTGAAATAAATTCATTATGTCCTAATCTATGGATTTCACATGACTAAGAATACAGATATGCATCTGTTGGTCACAGATACCTTAAAAAATGGGCCTCACAATGGGCCTCAGGATCTTGTCACAGTATTTTTGTGCATTCAAATTGCCATCGATAAAATGTAATTGTGTTCATTGTCTGTAGCTTATGCCTGCTCATACCATAACCCCACCGTCACCATGGGATAGTGTTTAAAAAATATATATTATTATATTATTTTTATATATATTTTTTTTAACTAGGCAAGTCACTCTGTTCACAACAGGACGCCATACACGTGGTCTGCGGTTGTGAGGCCGGTTGGACGTACTGCTAAATTCTCTAAAACGACATTTGAGGTGGCTTATGAATATTACATTCTCTGGCAATAGCTCTGTTGGACATTCCTGCAGTCAGCATGCCAATTGCACGCTCCCTCAAAACTTGAGACATTTGTGGCATTATGTTGTGATAAAACTGCACATTTTAGAGTGGCCTTTGATTGTCCCCAGCACAAGGTGCACCTGTGTAATGGTCATGATGTTTAATCAGCTTCTTGATATGCCACACCTGTCAGGTGGATGGGTTTTTTGGCAAATGAGAAATGCTCACTAACAGGGATGTAAACAAAATTGTGCACAAAATTTGAGAGCAATAAGCTTTTTTGTGGATGGAACATTTCTGGGATAATTTATTTCAGCTCATGAAACATGGGACCAACACTTTATATGATGCGTTTATATTTTTTTCTGTGTATTTATATAAAAAAAAGTATATATAAAAAAAATATTGCATATTTTCATTTGCGTAATAATAAAAGCTCTTCTATTTTACCTTTATTTAACTAGGCAAGTCAGTTAAGAACAAATTCTTGCAGCCTTGTGAATGTTGACCTGTTTAAAGGTCTTACTCACATCGTCTGCGGAGAGTGTTATCACACAGTCATCCAGAACAGCTGGTGCTCTCATGCATGTTTCAGTCTTATTTGCCTCGAAGCGAGCATAGAAGTAGTTTAGCTCATCCGGTAGGCTCGTGTCACTGGGTAGCTCTTGGCTGTGCTTCCCTTTGTAGTCTCTAATGGTTTGCAAGCCCTGCCACATCCGACGAGCGTTGAAGCCGGTGTAGTACGATTCGATCTTAGTCCTGTATTGATGCTTTGTCTGTTTGATGGTTCATCGGAGTGCATAGCGGGATTTCTTATAAGCTTCCGGGTTAGAGTCCCGCTCCTTGAAAGCGGCAGCTCTAGCCTTTAGCTCAGTGCGGATGTTGCCTGTAATCCATGGCTTCTGGTTGGGGTATGTACGTACGGTCAATGTGGGGACGACGTCTTCGATGCAATTATTGATGAAGCCAATGACTGATGTGGTGTACTCCTCAATGCCATCGGATGAATCCCAGAACATAATCCAGTCTGTGCTAGCAAAACAGTCCTGTACCTTAGCATCTGCTTCATCCGACCACTTTTTTATTGACTGAGTCACTGGTGCTTCCTTCTTTCATTTTTGCTTGTAAGCAGGATTCAGGAGGATAGAATTATGGTCTGATTTGCCAAATGGAGGGCGAGGGAGAGCTTTGTACGTGTCTCTGTGTGTGGAGTAAAGGTGGTCTAGAGTTTTTTTCCCTCTGGTTGCACATTTAACATGCTGATAGAAATTTAGTAAAGCGGATTTAAAGTTTCCCTGCATTAAAGTCCCCGGCCACTAGGAGCACCGCCTCTGGAAGAGTGTTTTCTTGTTTGCTTATGGCAGAATACAGCTCACTGAGTGCAGTCTTAGTGCCAGCATTGGTCTGTGGTGGTATGTAGACAGCTACGAAAAATACACATGAAAACTTTCTAGGTCGATAGTGTGGTCTACAGCTTATCATGAGATACTCTACCTCAGGCGAGCAAAACCTTGAGATTTCTTTAGATATCGTTCACCAGCTGTTGTTTACAAATATACATAGTCCGCCACCCCTTGTCTTACCGGACGTTGCTGTTCTATCCTGCTGATACAGCGTATAACCACCCAGCTGTATGTTGATATTGTCGTCGTTCAACCACGACTCTGTGAAGCATAAGACATTACAGTTTTTAATGTCCCGTTGGTAGTTTAGTCTTCCTCGTAGGTCATCGATTTAATTTTCCAATGATTGCACGTTAACTAGTAGAACGTAAGGCAGTAGGGGTTTATTTGATCGCCTACGAATTCTCAGAAGGCAGCCCGACCTCCGCCCTCTTTTTCTCCATCTTCTCTTCACACAAATGATGGGGATTTGGGCCTGTTCCCGGGGAAAAAAGCTTATGCCAGTTTGTGGTGAGTAATCGCTGTTCTGATGTCCAGAAGTTATTTTCGGTCATAAGAGACAGTAGCAGCAACATTATGTACAAAATAAGTACAAAAATAAGTTACAAACAACGCAAAAAAACTAACAAAAAAACACAGTTGGTTAGGAGCACGAAAAAAGTCAGCCACCTTCTCCGGCGCCTTGATACTATAGAATTACATTGTAAGTAACAGCAAACTTTCCAGGACATAGACATGTCTTATATGGGCAGAAAGCTTAAACTCTTGTTAATCTAATTGCACTGGCCAATTTAGCTATTACAGTGAACAAATACCATGCTATTGTTTGAGGAGAGTGCACAACAACAACAAAAAATCCATCACGGCAACTGATTTGATACATTCACCTCTGAAGATAAATAATGTACTTGCATTCAGTAATCTTGCTCTGATTTGTCATCCTGAGGGTCCCAGAGATAAAATGTAGCATAGCTTTGTTTGATAAAATCCATTTTTATATTCAAATGTAGGAACTAGGTTCTACAGTTTGAACCCCTGCTATCTCTGGCTCCACATCCACCCCACTATCTAGATGTGTGAAAGTTAGTGTATAAGCTAGTGATCCATCATGTATGACATTCCTGGGAGTGTGTTAACTAAAATGTTGTATTATCATATAATTTTTGTATGTTCTCTATAGTTATATACCTTAAAATGTATCAATTGACCAATTTGGCACATTTGGGCAGACTTGATACAAAATATTGTGCAGCATTGCAATGCTTCATTGGATGAATCTGAAACTTTGGACATGCACTGCTGCCATCTTGTGGCCAAAATCGAATTTGCAACTAAACTCCTACATATAATGGCCTTTTTTAATTGCATTTCAAAGATGATGGAACCAAAACAAAAATAGAAAACACGTTTTTTTCTTTGTATTATCTTTTACCAGATTTAATGTGTTATATTCTCCTACTTTAATTATACATTTCCACAAACTTAAAAGTCTTTCCTTTCAAATGGTATCAAGAATATGCATATCCTTGCTTCAGGTCCTGAGCTACAGGCAGTTAGATTTGGGTATGTCATTTTAGGCGAAAATTGAAAAAGTGTCATATCCTTAAGAGGTTTTTAACTTAGTCATTGAAGCCTCCGATGAGAGCATTGCAAAAGCATTTGTGAAAAATACCGCTTTACAGAGTTCGTCGTGTACCAGAGTTGTAAAATACTTAAATTAAAATATTTGAAAGTACTACTTAAGTCATTTTTTTCGGTATCTGTACTTTACTATTTATATTTTTGACAACTTTTACTTCACTGCACTAGATAAAATTATGTACTTTTTACTCCATACATTTTCCCTGACACCCAAAAGTACTTGTTACATTTTGAATGCTTAGCAGGACAGGAAAATGGTCTAATTCACACACCAATCAATAGAACATCCCAGGTCATCCCTACTGCCTCTTATCTATAAGACGTCATTGTAAATAATAATGTGTTCTTAACTAACTTGCCTAGTTAAATAAAAAAAATCTGGTGGACTCACTAAACACAAATGCTTCATTTGTAAATGATGTCTTAAGTGGTCTTCCCTGTGGCTCAGTTGGTAGAGCATGTTGTGTACAATGCCAGGGTTGTGGGTTCAATTTCCACGGGGGGCCAGTACAAAAAAATGCATGAAATGAAATGTATGCATTCGCTCTGGATAAGAGCTTCTGCTAAATGACTAAAATGTAAATGTGTTGGAATGTGCCCTTAGCTATCCTTAAATAAATTTAAAAACAAGAAAATGGTGCTGTCTGGTTTTCTTAATATAAGGAGTTTTACATGATTTATACTTGTACTTTTACTTTGATACCTACGTATATTTTAGCAATTACATTTACTTTTGATACTTAACTAATTTACTCAAGTCGTTTTTTACAGGGTTACTTCCACTTGAGTCATTTTCTATTAAGGAATCTTTACTTTTACTCAAGTATGACAACTGGGTACTTTTTCCACCACTGTGTACAACTCAAGGTTTTCCGGTAGTTGCCATTAAAAACATTGCAAATACCTGGAAGAATTATAACTACTTTCAATGCATCTCACAAAAACACCAACTAATGTGGATGTGTTGGCATCGGACCATAACTCAATGCGACAGACACACCGAAGTGCGCATGTACACGTTCCTATGGTTATCACCCCTACTATGGCAAGCAGAAGATACCAAACAGTACAAACTCGAAACGCATACGTTCCTCGTTGTGACACACCGGAAGTAGGTTTTGGTGTCAGTTTAGCCACAGTTTCTATCTTTGGCTTCGCCTTCATTTCCTACTCAGAATAACAACAACAAAGACAGATTGATAACAAATAATTCTTCAAATCGTCTCAAATAAAGGAATAGACTCTGAATCGGAGAGATAGAGCACAGCCAGCTATGCTGACAGATGCAGGTTAGCGAGCTATTTCCATACTCTGACGGTATTGTCTGACAGCTCAGCTTTTGAGCTAACGTTAGCCAGCGTAACAGCTAGCCAGCGTAACGCATATCCACATTGCTGTTAGTTTTGGGAAGCTGAGTATTGGTCGATGGTGCAGCACGTAAGCTTCATGTTGGCAATCTATTATTACTTAATTAATAAAACATGAGAGGTCATGTGTTATGACATGTTTTATCTAGGCTGTGACATGGTCACATTCAGTGATATGATATGTTGTCCATTTACAGATTATACAGTGAATGCTTCAGGTGCTCGGCGTGCCAAGAAGAGGACAGCAATGGAGTCATCATCTGGGGATGGTCAGTCGTCCCTTCGCTCCTCTGGTAGACAGGTCAACGTCAGAATGAAGCGCTGTAATAATCCTCCACCTGGACAGGTATATGTGCACCCTAATATTTGACAAAACAGACAAAATACAGCTGCTTTGGAACTAACCAGAGCCGGCATATCAAGTATTTTACCTGAGCTAGGCACAATACTAGATCTTTCGGCTCTGGCTAGTTTGGGACTGTGGGGTGTAGTGAGACCACCTTTTTTCAGTCATTCTCACTCACTTTACCCATTTCCATCCAGTCAGCCCATTAAGAGCCCCCTGCCTTTTACCAATTTCTCTGCTTTCAGTAATAAACATATATTTTCCTTGATATTGAAGTCTGTCTGTCATTGGATTCCAGACTAAAAGAAAAGCCACTGACACAGAGGAAGAAGAGGACCAATCTGAGAAGAAGTACAGAAAGTGTGAAAAGGCTGGATGCTCGGCCACATACCCAGTGTGCTTTGCTAGCGCCTCTGAAAGGTATCATCAAATCTTTTTTTTTATAACTAAACCAAAATAGACAACAGCCTGTCGTTTCAAATGGGAACAAATTAGTCATAGTGGGCAGAACAAGCAAGGAGGTGGGCAGAGCCAAGCACGAGCTAGCGAGATCCTATTTTCGCGTTCTAGTCACATTTGCATATTTCCGTTGGGGAACGCCTACTCTGAAGTGCACGTGTGCATTAACTCAATTTGCCTTTGCACTCCTTCTAAACTATGCAGTTATTTAAAGCTTTGGCGAAGGGTAAAGTCTACAAAACTTAGTCCACTATATTTGTAACAGATTGTAGTTTTTGGAACAGAAAACTGTATTGAGATCAAATGTTTCATCGATGAGTAAATTATCAGAATGTCGGCCAAAATCCATCCACTTCTAGCCATTGGGCTTTCTCTCACTACCATATTTGGTATTGAGTGGATACGCCAACCGGATGCTTCACATTTATACATCCGGTGAAATATCTGTCTCATTGTTGTTCTATCTGGTATCATCTCCTGTTTTTACTTCACTGGTGGTTTCCAGAGAGAGTCATTGGCAGCTGTGTCCGAAATATGTCTTGCCTACTACTTACTAAAACTACATACTGTGTACTAATTGTACTACATACTATTTAGAACGTACTGTTTAGTACAAATGTATGCAGTAAGCAACAAATATCAACATACTACTCATCCATACTGAGGATGCGTCATCTGATGCACAATTGCGTTGATTCCCGCCGTTCGTTCATTTTGGTACAGCGCGTCACCTTCTCTGATTATCAGCTGTTGTCAAACACACGCGTCTGGAAAGACGATTTCTTTTCCTCAATAGTGTGCAGTGAATTGTACTAGATGAAAAGCCGAAATGAGTAGGATATCCTGCGTTTAAAGCATACTAAGTTTTTGAAATTTCATATACGGTACTTGATGTGCGTTCTATTTTTGTATGCCTACTATTTAGAACGCAAGTATGGGAGTTCTGCCACTGTCTTACATCAAATAGTGTGACGATTCTGCCTGTACTGATCAGTTGAGGGACAAGCGTCCCGTATGAGTGATGCCACCTGTTGGAACACAATGGAGAGAAAGTATGACGTCGCATTCAGTGTGTTGAGTACTTGCTGACATGTTTCTTACAGCTCTCCGTCTTTCTTTCAGGTGCGCCAAAAACGGCTACACTTCTCGGTGGTACCATTTGTCCTGCGGGGAGCACTTTTGCAATGAGTGTTTTGATCACTACTATAGAAGGTGAACAGTCTAATTAAAAAATAACATTGTCATTTTGTCAAACACGTCATCATAGACACTTGTTCTCTGTTGATCTGAATGTAATGACTATATCTTTCCTTGGTTTATCAGTCACAAAGATGGCTATGAGACATATGCATCCTGGAAGAGGGTTTGGACTGGCAATGGGAAGAGTGAGCCCAGTCTGAAAGCTTTCATGGCAGATCAACAGCTTCCATACTGGGTGAGAGCAACACAGCTGCCTTTCAACCCAAAATGTCTAGCTAACTTGCATAGTATTCAGGTCAATGCAGCCATTCTCCATCAAGTGAGTAATTCAAACACATTCACTCCAATGTGATTGGTTTCCAGGTCCAATGCACTAAGCCAGACTGTGGGAAATGGCGTCAGCTAACCAAGGAGATCCAGCTCACTGCCTCACTAGCAGCCACGTATCGCTGTGGCATGAAGTTCAACAATGTCAAGGTAAAAAGGAAGTAGCAGGAGGAAGAGACAACAACATAATCAACAATAACTTGATTGACATTTCATGATAGTGCCATAATATCACGTGTTTACATCTACAGACCGAAGGGCCAGACCAGTGCTCTCTGCCAGAAGATTTGGTGAGTGACTGTCTTTAAAAATGACCTTCTGAGTTCCTTCATGTTCAGTCAACAATTTAAAGTATCACTGCAGCCTTGTCTTTATTGGGAACCTTGTTGTGTTCCACAGAGAGTGGCAGAGGTGATCGACAGCTGGTGGCATTCCATGCTGATCCTGCCCCCGTTATTTAAGGACAGCCCGGCCAACCCGTTCCTCACAGCCTACTATCCCGACTGTGTGGGCATGAGCCCCTCAGGATCCACCAGCAACCACTCTCATGCTGAGTTGAGGGCAGAGCACTGCAGAGCCGTCCCACCACAGAGTAAGTCCATCCAGGGTGGGGAGAGAATCCACATCTCAACCCTGATGCTCTACTTCACAGAGAAGGGAGTACGACCCAGAACTAAGGAACCAGCAAATCGCCAAGTAGTTAATATCCATAATAAAATGGGTGGTTCGAGCCCGGAATGCTGATTGGCTGACAGCCGCGGTATATCAGACCGTATAGCACCGGTATGATAAAACATGTATTTGTACTGATAGCAATAAGGCACCTCAGGGGTTTGTGGTATATGGCCAATATACCATGGCTAAGGGGTGTGTCCATGCACTCCGCGATGCGTTGTGTCTAAGAGCAGCCTTTAGCCGTTGTATATTGGCCATATACCACACCCCCTCGTGCCTTATTGCTTAAGTCTAGCATACTTCTGTTTCTATTATCTTAGCTATTCTGTTGAACCACCAGTCACTCATGGTCAGTAAATACATGTTCTATAACTCATACTTTGTGTTCAGTTCCAGGGCTGTGTCCATACTTCCAGCCCTTTTACCAGCCCAACGAGTGTGGGAAGGCCTTGTGTGTGCGACCGGACATGATGGAGCTGGATGAGCTCTATGAGTTTCCAGAGTTTTCCCGTGACCCCACTATGTACCTGGCCCTGCGCAACCTTATCCTGGCCTCCTGGCACAGAGGCTGTAAGGTAGCCAGACAGATAAGTCCTACACTGTTTAAATTAGACACTTTTTGGAAGCGTCATAATAATAATAATAATAATAATAATAATAATAATAATAGATTTTTTTTCATTACAAACAAGAATCTCAAAGTTGCTTTGAAAACAAAAATAAATGTAGAGATCTGTCAGTTCATGGTTGGTGGTCTTCCACAGCTTCAGAGGGAAAGACAGTCAGTAGCTTGAGCGGAGGGAGCATCGAGGATAGACAGGCAGGGAGAAACGTCAGTCAGATACTGGTAGACAGGCCTAGAGCTCTTCATCAGACACGCCGTCTCCTCTTCCTCCGTAGGTAGGCTGGATCATCCACTAGCGTCCACCTGGTTTGTGTGGAGTACTTTCTTTTTCCACATGTTATTTCACATACCCAGCCATCTCGTCACATACCTATAATTTGATGAGAGACTAATAGAATAGTGAGGAAAAACAATGGAGTTACATGACCTAGGAGAAATGACATGAGTTTTCTATCAATTAAACACAACAGAGCCTGGTGATAATGATTAAATACGTCCCTTCCTCTCTCATGTCTAGGAGGTGCTGACACCCCAGAACTGTGCTCCCCACATCATTGTGAGAGGGCTGGTGCGTGTGCGTTGTGTACAGGAAATGGACAGGGTGCTTCTCTTCATGACCAGGAAGGGTCTGATCAACACTGGGGTTTTATCAGTCAAACAGCCCCTGCTTCCCGAGCGCTACCACAACGTAAGTGTGTTTAATTTTCTACCATCAACTTTGTCCAGTTATGTTCTGCAGCTCATACAGAATTTTTGTTGGTCTTTGCAGAAGAACGTGATTGTGATTGGAGCCGGGGCATCGGGGCTGGCTGCTGCGCGGCAACTGCAAAACTTTGGCATGCAGGTAATATTTTAAGATGAAAATGTAGAACTACTTCAAGTGTTTATTTTTGTTTTCAATGTTTTGACCATACCCAGTTAGCACATAACGTTCTGAGAACCTTATGTTTCTTAGAGCTTGGTGAGAGCGTGGTTGTCCTATGGTCATTCCCAGAACTTCCTACAACATTCTGGGAATGGTGCAGGATACCCAGCTAGCACGTAACATTCTGAGAACCATATGTTCCCAACTGGCTGACTACACCGCTCGCGTCACGTCCGCGAGCGTCGCATCCGCGAGCGTCGCAAAATAAATGTTGAAATCTATGTTATTCAATTATTGCACCCACACTGCTCGCGCGCGCTAAAAATAGAAATCAGTTCTATTTCTGACACAGATCGCGCTTCAAGTCCTGCCTCTCCCATCTCCTCACTGGTTTATAGAAGCAGGTACCCACGTGCCATCTCCTCATTGGTTATACCCATGTGGGTGACTGAAAGACGAATGCACCTAATTTATGAAAGTTGCCAATCGCAATATAAAGTCAAGAGAAGAAAAAGCCTGGAAGGAGGAGAGATGACTAGAAACGATTCGGTTGACCGTTTTATGTGTGGATTAATTGGTGGAGTAGAGGACCTTGTGCATTTCAGGTAAAATAACAACTCAATGTTTATATCCCAGGACAAATTAGCTAGCAACAGCAAGCTAGCTAAATAGGACAAATTAGCTAGCAACTGCAAGCTAACTAGCTAAATTGCCATAAATGTTTGCTTTTCGACCTGTCCCCAAATTAATATAATTGGTTCAGAGTTTGTTTTGATATTTTAACCTGCGTGTCGTGATCGCGTTTGGTGTGGGGGGACAAAATACATTTATGCACGGGTTCCGTGTTAGGTGGGAATTTCAGTACTTCAGCATAACGTTTCCTCATGATTCTATTTAAAATACATTTCTCAAATTGTTCAGAGAACGTTAAGAAACAATGTTCTGCTGTGGGAATTTCAGTACTTCAGCGTAACATTTTCTACAAGTTTCCTCATAGTTCTATTTAAAGTAATTTTCTCAGAACATTATGAAAACTTTCCATTAAAAACCACAAGATAACATTAGTAACGTTCAAAGAACGTTCTGAGAATGTTATTTAAAAATATATACATTCTGTTCTCAGCCTCAACAAAACTCTATCTTCTATCTTGTTAAGTGTGTTCAGGTGTGTTGGCCAAGTCCACTAATTGGCCACACCTGATCTTAATGAGTGCTTGTTTCCTTGGAAATGGGGTCTGTTTGAATAGATTCAAATTAACAGCTTTGTATGAGTTAAAAAAACATGGCACGCTATCTCCATGCTGGTGGCACGGAGGACTAATTCCATGGATAAAGAACAGTAGATCATACGTTTGAATCTCACTGACTCCGTGCCACTATATATATATATATATATATATAAACAAAACATTTTTTTTTTTTGCATGATTAATGCCTAAGCAAATACTTTTCCATGTGTCCTATCTGTGCTTGGAGTTCAAAACGTGAAACCAAACTAAGCTAGCAGTGTTGTTAAAAGTCTTATTGAACATGTTCTCAGAACGTTATTTAATTACCTTCAAATAACCTATCATTTTTGTTCTCAGAACCTCCCTGCAATCTCTAAAAATGTTTGTTCCCAGAACAGGTGATATTTTCACTTCCATTCTCAGAACATTTAAAAAATGTTCAGTTTTACCTGTCAGGAAACGTATGAGTTCATTCCCAGAACCTATGGAAATCAATAACAAATGTTTCCACAACTTCCAAGGAAACAAATGTGCTAGCTGGGTGTCCTAATTTTAGGTTAATTCAGATATGGAACCTACTCCTATAATAACCCATAAGATGTTCTTGGTCCGAAATGCGGTATACTAAGTATTGTTCACAACATATTGAATGAATAACTGCTGATGAGTTCTGTGGCTGTGCCTTCTTCATGAACTTTAACCTCCAAGTGTTTGATCCAATCACAGGTGGTGATGCTCGAGGCGAGTGAGCGGATTGGAGGGCGGGTGTGGGATGATACATCGCTGGGCGGCGTCACTGTGGGTCGGGGGGCCCAGATTGTGAACGGCTGTGTGAACAACCCAATTGCACTGATGAGTGAGCAGGTGAGAGATTCTTTGTAACAACACTGACACAAACTACTGGCTCTGTCATTCACTCACAACCCGTACCTTGAAAACAGGATTTTTCAGTGTCCACATTTCTAATCATTCACCCAAAGTTCAACCAATGAACTTTGTATTTTTTATGCTGCTGCCTCATTTGATTTAGTATTGTGTAACTGCTAATAGATGCCGCATAAGTCTTTCGGGTCCTACAAGTATTCACATACTCAGTTGCTTCTCTTGTATCTAGCTCAGCATTAATATGCACAAGCTGGGGGAGAGGTGTGACCTGTTCCAGGAGGGAGGGAGTGCCACAGACCCGGCCATCGATAAGCGCATGGACTTCCACTTTAACGCCATCCTGGATGTGGTGTCAGAATGGAGGAAAGACAAGTCTCAGAACCAGGACACTCCTCTGGGAGGTACAACACATTTGTGGTCACTCCTAGGGTTGCGAATTCTGGTAACTTTCCCCAAAATGTCAAGGTTTTACAGAAATAGCGGTAAAGCCTGGTGTATACACTACACGACTTTCAATATCCTAACATCACTTAACCTCTCACATTAAACAACCACCTATCCTGTAGTGGTGTGGCACAGACGGGTCACACTAAACGCTGTAGCACAGACAGGTCACACTAAACGCTGTAGCACAGACGGGTCACACTAAACGCTGTAGCACAGACAGGTCACACTAAACGCTGTAGCACAGACAGGGGTCACACACTAAACGCTGTAGCACAGACGGGTCACACACTAAACGGTGAGGCACAGACAGGTCACACTAAACGCTGTAGCACAGACAGGGGTCACACACTAAACGCTGTAGCACAGACAGGGGTCACACACTAAACGGTGAGGCACAGACAGGTCACACTAAACGCTGTAGCACAGACAGGGGTCACACACTAAACGCTGTAGCACAGACAGGGGTCACACACTAAACGCTGTAGCACAGACAGGGGTCACACACTAAACGCTGTAGCACAGACGGGGGTCACACACTAAACGGTGAGGCACAGACAGGGGTCACACACTAAACGCTGTGGCACAGACAGGGGTCACACACTAAACGCTGTAGCACAGACAGGGGTCACACACTAAACGCTGTGGCACAGACAGGGGTCACACACTAAACGCTGTGGCACAGACAGGGGTCACACACTAAACGCTGTAGCACAGACGGGGGTCACACACTAAACGGTGTAGCACAGACAGGGGTCACACACTAAACGCTGTAGCACAGACAGGGGTCACACACTAAACGCTGTAGCACAGACGGGGGTCACACACTAAACGCTGTAGCACAGACAGGGGTCACACACTAAACGCTGTAGCACAGACGGGGGTCACACACTAAACGGTGTAGCACAGACAGGGGTCACACACTAAACGCTGTGGCACAGACAGGGGTCACACTAAACGCTGTAGCACAGACAGGGGTCACACACTAAACGCTGTAGCACAGACAGGGGTCACACACTAAACGCTGTAGCACAGACAGGGGTCACACACTAAACGCTGTAGCACAGACAGGGGTCACACACTAAACGCTGTAGCACAGACAGAGGTCACACACTAAACGCTGTAGCACAGACAGGGGTCACAGTAAACGCTGTGGCACAGACAGGGGTCACACACTAAACGGTGAGGCACAGACAGAGGTCACACACTAAACGCTGTAGCACAGACAGGGGTCACAGTAAACGGTGAGGCACAGACAGGGGTCACACACTAAACGCTGTAGCACAGACAGGGGTCACACACTAAACGCTGTGGCACAGACAGGGGTCACACACTAAACGCTGTAGCACAGACAGGGGTCACACACTAAACGGTGAGGCACAGACAGGGGTCACACACTAAATGGTGAGGCACAGACAGGGGTCACACACTAAACGCTGTAGCACAGACAGGGGTCACACACTAAACGCTGTAGCACAGACAGGGGTCACACACTAAACGCTGTAGCACAGACAGGGGTCACACACTAAACGCTGTAGCACAGACAGGGGTCACACACTAAACGGTGAGGCACAGACAGGGGTCACACACTAAACGCTGTAGCACAGACAGGGGTCACACACTACAAGATTATTCACTTGGTCTTGAGGATTCTTCATACCACGCTATCTCACCCAAACGATGATGTGATTTAGAGTTAACGTAGCTCCAACAAGCTGTGGCTCAAAGCAGCCTCAAATGTTTTCCGTCAGACGTTCATGCTTGTCATACAGAGTTGAAATAACTAGCCAACATTTTGAATTGAACAACATTGCTTGTGAACTTCAGAGCTGAAAAAATGTGCTACTTTTCCTTTGGTTAAAGGCAAGTAGAAACGCATACTAGTAGTAGTCATGGCCCCTGCTCCAGAGGCTACATGTCCTGGGTGATGTGAAACAACATCATCATCTCACTGGCTTCTTCTCTGGCCAGCTCTCATTGGCTGTTGCTCATCACTGTTCTCAAAACGTGTCGATGCACATCTCACACTACAAGAGCATTGTAGATTTTGTGCCGATTTAAAATCAAACATGTTTGAAAATATGGGGGCGTCTGGGACGGCTCCAAGACGAGATCGGTAGCCCTGAGATTGCGTCTCTGACCCGCTCACGTTAAACGAGCATCGGTGACGGCCGCGCGCCCCGAGTTGGCAACGACATGATGGATTTTGTCTCCGATCTCAAAAACTTGTCTGGGACAGCTAAATATGGGGCAAAATCGTGTAGTGTTTTAGAGTAATCACAGAATTTATACTTATTTACTCCTGATTCCAGAAATATTCCAACCAGGGTTTCTAGAAGACTTGGGAATTTTGGGACACTTATCGGAATTTTGCAACCCTAGTCACTCCTCTCAATGATTTGCTTATATATGAAGTTCAAAGTAGTGATTGACATTTGAGTAGTTTCTAGTTTCTATCATTTTACAATTTTCACTTCCAGAGAAAATCCAGGAGGTCTACAAGACATTCCTTCAGGAGTCTGGGGTCCAGTTCAGCCAGTTGGAGGAGAAAGTGCTTCAGTTCCATCTCAGCAACCTGGAATATGCCTGTGGAAGCACACTGGACCAGGTCTGAGGATGAGATCATTCCTACCCTGTCTCTCTTGTGACAGTCGATGAAGTGACCGTAGGAGAGTTCTGACAACATAGTCAGGGGTTAAAGTTCTCCGTTACAGCAACGGATTTCCATCATATGGATTCCGGAGAAGTCGGGTTTTTTCGATCAGTGAAGATGCTTAATAAAATCTGGTTTGGAGATGCTTGTCTGTGTTAGGCTATGAAATATATTCCCAAATAAATGTATTCTCAAGTATTTTATTTTCTATGTTACGCTGTGTGTATTGAACTGACATGCATGATTGTTGGTGATACTCCGATGTTCAGATGAAGGGAATGAAATAGTCTGTAATGCACAACACAGCAGCGCTCAGCTCCGACAGCGGTGTCTAGTCTACTGTAGCTGCTGGTAAAGTCATTCAAATACTATGCTAAAAAATTTAATTCCGTTTTAATGTTATTAAAGCAAAATCAGACAACCCCATAGTAGAATATTTGACCTATTTACCAAGTCGTCTTGTTCTGTTTTTATAAATATTCCTCTCGAGGCTCACAAGTTACGAGAGCCAATGCAGTCGAGGGAAAACACTTTTGAAAGCAGTTTTCGCCTTTGCTAAAAGAAGAGTGGGATCCCAGTTTTCCTTTGCTAAAAGAAGAGTGGGATCCCAGTTTTCCTTTGCTAAAAGAAGAGTGGGATCCCAGTTTTCCTTTGCTAAAAGAAGAGTGGGATCCCAGTTTTCCTTTGCTAAAAGAAGAGTGGGATCCCAGTTTTCCTTTGCTAAAAGAAGAGTGGGATCCCAGTTTTCCTTTGCTAAAAGAAGAGTGGGATCCCAGTTTTCCTTTGCTAAAAGAAGAGTGGGATCCCAGTTTTCCTTTGCTAAAAGAAGAGTGGGATCCCAGTTTTCCTTTGCTAAAAGAAGAGTGGGATCCCAGTTTTCCTTTGCTAAAAGAAGAGTGGGATCCCAGTTTTCCTTTGCTAAAAGAAGAGTGGGATCCCAGTTTTCCTTTGCTAAAAGAAGAGTGGGATCCCAGTTTTCCTTTGCTATCCCGTTTATTTCTATACTCCTTCAATTGCACGTGGCGTCGTTGTACAAATGCAGTTTTACAACCAGAGTTACAAGAATGGTTTAGGTGCAACTATGCAACAGAGCTCTTAAAATGGGCAATGATGTCTTCAAAGGTCAGTGACATACATTGAAATAGGAAAAAAAGTGAAGTGAATACTAATTAATAATGCTGTATTTAGAATCCATTAATAATAACAATCCGGATGTGGTGTTCTATGGGGTAAATGCAGATGGACCAACCCCATGCTTCAGCCTATGTACATTTTATAGCCACTTTGCTATCAGTTTGGCTACAGGTGCTAATGCTTATTCCTGATAGCATACCTGATAATATAGACCATGCATAGGCTATATTGGAATGATCCAATATGTTCAAATCATTTGAACATCATTTTTACCAATAGTTATTGGGCCCATTTTTGGAGGTGGAAATGATATTTTAGATGGTGTCATTTTATTTTTATGCTTTTTTGAGTAGAATGTATTTTTTTTTTTAAGTCACCAGAACTGACTTTCTCAGTCCTTGTGAAATAGATGATCCCGTTGAGGGCCCCGGACCCCCTAAGCAAGGGCACATGTACAAAATGATTCTCTTTCCCTAAAAGCATGATGGTTATTATGACTTTCTTAAATGAAAGTGGAGGTTAACTTGTCCTCAGACAATCCATCTGAGATTGTCTTAAGTTTCAGTCATGAGATTTTGTGTTGTTGCTTTAACCCTTGAACATAGTCCGTTTTGTGTGTGTGTGTTTGCAGGTGTCAGCTCGATCCTGGGACCACAATGAGTTCTTTGCTCAGTTCTCAGGAGACCATACACTGCTGACAGAGGGCTATTCGTCTGTGCTTAACAAACTGGCTGAGGGCCTCGACATCCGCATCAAGAGCCCGGTGAGCCATCAAATACTATGTCCCAATTATCTCTCCTTCCTCGCAAAGTGTGCACTTGTTCACTTCCCTTCACTGATTTGAAAGGAAATGACTGGTATGAGAAATATGCTGGAAACTCCGACTAGCCAATGCCTTAAGCAATTCAATGCTTTTTAGATGTGTGAACAAGTGCACACTTAGGGTGCGTCCCAATAATATCTCCTTATGTTCCTTTCGTTGCCCATTCTCCTCTCATCTTGGTTGTAGTATATAGTTAGAAACAAGTGAGAGGTTTCTCAATTTTCTTTGTACCCAAGCATTTCGAGCAATGCCTCACAATCACAGTACACTTGTTTCATTGTAGGTTCAAGCTATCGATTACTCAGGGGATATAGTCAAAGTTACCTCATCCAATGGGACTCAGTGGACAGCACAGAAAGTAAGGACTCATTTGTTTATTTACAGAGTAATGATGCCTGTTATAGTACAGTTGTCTTCTCTGACACTCCACTCTTACAGTACAGTTGTCTTCTCTGACACTCCACTCTTACCTGTTATAGTACAGTTGTCTTCTCTGACACTCCACTCTTACCTGTTATAGTACAGTTGTCTTCCCTGACACTCCACTCTTAACTGTAGTTTTGGGAACATTTATTTGGTCTATTTTTTTAGGTTCTGGTGACAGTCCCATTGACTTTACTCCAGAAGAATATCATTAAATTCAAACCTCCTCTTCCTGAGAGAAAGCTGAAAGCCATCCACAGTCTTGGAGCAGGTCTCATTGAAAAGGTAAGGGTTTACAGCTGCGACACAGTCTGGGTGATGTAACTGAAACTGGTTCACCCTGTAACCAGAAACTCTTAATCTGGAGGCGAAAGAAACACACCTGTTTAGGAGAGGGAGTAGAACGCCTGTTTAGGAGAGATGCTGGCTAGCAGAGTAGAACACCTGTTTAGGAGAGATGCTGGCTAGCAGAGTAGAACACCTGTTTAGGAGAGATGCTGGCTAGCAGAGTAGAACACCTGTTTAGGAGAGGTGCTGGCTAGCAGAGTAGAACACCTGTTTAGGAGAGGTGCTGGCTAGCAGAGTAGAACACCTGTTTAGGAGAGGTGCTGGCTAGCAGAGTAGAACACCTGTTTAGGAGAGATGCTGGCTAGCAGAGTAGAACACCTGTTTAGGAGAGATGCTGGCTAACAGAGTAGAACACCTGTTTAGGAGAGATGCTGGCTAGCAGAGTAGAACACCTGTTTAGGAGAGGTGCTGGCTAGCAGAGTAGAACACCTGTTTAGGAGAGGTGCTGGCTAGCAGAGTAGAACACCTGTTTAGGAGAGGTGCTGGCTAGCAGAGTAGAACACCTGTTTAGGCAAGGTGCTGGCTAGTGGAGTAGAACACCTGTTTAGGAGAGGTGCTGGCTAGCAGAGTAGAACACCTGTTTAGGAGAGGTGCTGGCTAGCAGAGTAGAACACCTGTTTAGGCAAGGTGCTGGCTAGTGGAGTAGAACACCTGTTTAGGAGAGGTGCTGGCTAGCGGAGTAGAACACCTGTTTAGGAGAGGTGCTGGCTAGCGGAGTAGAACACCTGTTTAGGAGAGGTGCTGGCTAGCAGAGTAGAACACCTGTTTAGGCAAGGTGCTGGCTAGTGGAGTAGAACACCTGTTTAGGAGAGGTGCTGGCTAGCGGAGTAGAACACCTGTTTAGGAGAGGTGCTGGCTAGCGGAGTAGAACACCTGTTTAGGAGAGGTGCTGGCTAGCAGAGTAGAACACCTGTTTAGGAGAGGTGCTGCCTACAGGAGTAGAACACCTGTTTAGGAGAGGTGCTGGCTAGCGGAGTAGAACACCTGTTTAGGAGAGGTGCTGCCTACAGGAGTAGAACACCTGTTTAGGAGAGGTGCTGCCTACAGGAGTAGAACACCTGTTTAGGAGAGGTGCTGGCTAGCAGAGTAGAACACCTGTTTAGGCGAGGTGCTGGCTAGAGGAGTAGAACACCTGTTTAGGAGAGGTGCTGGCTAGCAGAGTAGAACACCTGTTTAGTAGAGGTGCTGGCTAGCAGAGTAGAACACCTGTTTAGGAGAGGTTCAGGCTAGCAGAGTAGAACACCTGTTTAGGAGAGGTGCTGGCTAGCAGAGTAGAACACCTGTTTAGGAGAGGTGCTGGCTAGCAGAGTAGAACGCCTGTTTAGGAGAGGTGCTGGCTAGCAGAGTAGAACACCTGTTTAGGAGAGGTGCTGGCTAGCAGAGTAGAACACCTGTTTAGTAGAGGTGCTGGCTAGCAGAGTAGAACACCTGTTTAGGAGAGGTGCTGGATACCGGAGAAGAACACTTGTTTAGGAGAGGTGCTGACTAGCAGAGTAGAACACCTGTTTAGGAGAGGTGCTGGCTAGCAGAGTAGAACACCTGTTTAGGAGAGGTGCTGGCTAGCAGAGTAGAACACCTGTTTAGGAGAGGTGCTGGCTAGCAGAGTAGAACACCTGTTTAGGAGAGGTGCTGGCTAGCAGAGTAGAACACCTGTTTAGGAGAGGTGCTGGCTAGCAGAGTAGAACACCTGTTTAGGAGAGGTGCTGGCTAGCAGAGTAGAACACCTGTTTAGGAGAGGTGCTGGCTAGCGGAGTAGAACACCTGTTTAGGTGAGGTGCTGGCTAGCAGAGTAGAACACCTGTTTAGGAGAGGTGCTGGCTAGCGGAGTAGAACACCTGTTTAGGAGAGGTGCTGGCTAGCAGAGTAGAACACCTGTTTAGTAGAGGTGCTGGCTAGCGGAGTAGAACACCTGTTTAGGAGAGGTGCTGGCTAGCGGAGTAGAACACCTGTTTAGGAGAGGTGCTGGCTAGCAGAGTAGAACACCTGTTTAGGCAAGGTGCTGGCTAGCGGAGTAGAACACCTGTTTAGGAGAGGTGCTGGCTAGCGGAGTAGAACACCTGTTTAGGAGAGGTGCTGGCTAGCGGAGTAGAACACCTGTTTAGGAGAGGTGCTGGCTAGCAGAGTAGAACACCTGTTTAGGCAAGGTGCTGGCTAGTGGAGTAGAACACCTGTTTAGGAGAGGTGCTGGCTAGCGGAGTAGAACACCTGTTTAGGAGAGGTGCTGGCTAGCGGAGTAGAACACCTGTTTAGGAGAGGTGCTGGCTAGCAGAGTAGAACACCTGTTTAGGAGAGGTGCTGCCTACAGGAGTAGAACACCTGTTTAGGAGAGGTGCTGGCTAGCGGAGTAGAACACCTGTTTAGGAGAGGTGCTGCCTACAGGAGTAGAACACCTGTTTAGGAGAGGTGCTGCCTACAGGAGTAGAACACCTGTTTAGGAGAGGTGCTGGCTAGCAGAGTAGAACACCTGTTTAGGCGAGGTGCTGGCTAGAGGAGTAGAACACCTGTTTAGGAGAGGTGCTGGCTAGCAGAGTAGAACACCTGTTTAGTAGAGGTGCTGGCTAGCAGAGTAGAACACCTGTTTAGGAGAGGTGCTGGCTAGCAGAGTAGAACACCTGTTTAGGAGAGGTGCTGGCTAGCAGAGTAGAACACCTGTTTAGGAGAGGTACTGGCTAGCAGAGTAGAACACCTGTTTAGGAGAGGTGCTGGCTAGCAGAGTAGAACACCTGTTTAGTAGAGGTGCTGGCTAGCAGAGTAGAACACCTGTTTAGGAGAGGTTCAGGCTAGCAGAGTAGAACACCTGTTTAGGAGAGGTGCTGGCTAGCAGAGTAGAACACCTGTTTAGGAGAGGTGCTGGCTAGCAGAGTAGAACGCCTGTTTAGGAGAGGTGCTGGCTAGCAGAGTAGAACACCTGTTTAGGAGAGGTGCTGGCTAGCAGAGTAGAACACCTGTTTAGGAGAGGTGCTGGCTAGCAGAGTAGAACACCTGTTTAGGAGAGGTGCTGGATACCGGAGAAGAACACTTGTTTAGGAGAGGTGCTGACTAGCAGAGTAGAACACCTGTTTAGGAGAGGTGCTGGCTAGCAGAGTAGAACACCTGTTTAGGAGAGGTGCTGGCTAGCAGAGTAGAACACCTGTTTAGGAGAGGTGCTGGCTAGCAGAGTAGAACACCTGTTTAGGAGAGGTGCTGGCTAGCAGAGTAGAACACCTGTTTAGGAGAGGTGCTGGCTAGCGGAGTAGAACACCTGTTTAGGAGAGGTGCTGGCTAGCGGAGTAGAACACCTGTTTAGGTGAGGTGCTGGCTAGCGGAGTAGAACACCTGTTTAGGAGAGGTGCTGGCTAGCGGAGTAGAACACCTGTTTAGGAGAGGTGCTGGCTAGCAGAGTAGAACACCTGTTTAGTAGAGGTGCTGGCTAGCAGAGTAGAACACCTGTTTAGGAGAGGTGCTGGCTAGCGGAGTAGAACACCTGTTTAGGAGAGGTGCTGGCTAGCAGAGTAGAACACCTGTTTAGGAGAGGTGCTGGCTAGCAGAGTAGAACGCCTGTTTAGGAGAGGTGCTGGCTAGCGGAGAAGAACACTTGAAAAAGAAAAGGAGAGCCCACACTAGGATCTCAGATGCAATAATTGAATAACCCATTAACCAACGTTTCTTCATCAGAAACTGTCTTAACACACATTCCTACTCTCAGGTTGCTCTGCAGTTCCCGTTTCGCTTCTGGGACGGAAAGATCCAAGGAGCAGATTACTTTGGCCACATTCCACCCAGTCCTGACAAGAGAGGGATGTTTGGTGTATTCTATGACATGGATCCACAGGTGAGATGCCAGCAATCATCTTTGTACTCTAGCTATACGTACTAACTACTATGTTATTTCAAAGGAGAGAAATGCTGTTATGTAAACATTAGAGACAGCTGAGGTTTTTGCAGCATGTTCATTGAAGTGAACCTGTTGAATTGTGGACAGGAATGTATGCTGAATACGTAAAAAATAAAAAATAAAATGTTTCCTACCAGAGAAAAATATGTGTTCCTATCTTGGCCCATTCCGCAGGGAAAGCGGAGTGTCCTGATGTCCGTCATCACTGGTGAAGCTCTGCCCTCTATCAGGGACATGGAGGACAAAGATGTCGCTGATCAGTGCATGAAGGTGCTGCGTGAACTCTTCAAGGAGCAGGTATTAGAACAACTGTCTACTTTGAAGAGAAAACCTTACATTAGGACTTAGGACTACTACAAATGACATTTTAAGGTATACAAAATAAATGTAAAATAAAGAAATAATGTTGTACCTGTATCTTCACGTATTTTTCCATTGTAGGAGGTCCCAGAGCCGGTGAATTACTTTGTGACTCGGTGGAGCAGAGACATGTGGTCTCAGATGTCATACAGCTTTGTGAAGACAGGAGGCAGTGGGGAGGCCTATGACATCATTGCTGAAGATGTGCAAGGAAAAGTGTTCTTTGCTGGGGAGGTAAGACCTGACCCCTTTTATCATCTTACACCAGTGGAGGCTGCTGAGGGGAGGACGGCTCATAATAATGTCCGGAACGGAGCCAATGGAATGGCATCAAACACCTGGAAACCATGGAAACCATGTGTGTTTTGATGTATTTGATACCATTCCACTGATTCCACTCCAGCCGTTACCACGAGCCTGTCCTCCCCAATTAGGTGCCACCAACCTCCTGTGTCTTATACCAATGTATTACTACAGGCCTTCACTTGAAAGATAACTTCTTTTTTTTATTTCACCTTTATTTAACCAGGTAGGCTAGTTGAGAACAAGTTCTCATTTACAATTGCGACCTGGCCAAGATAAAGCACAGCAGATTGGCACATACAACAACACAGAGTTACACATGGAATAAACAGACATACAGTCAATAATACAGTAGGAAAAAAAAGTCTATATACAGTGAGTGCAAATGAGGTAAGATATGGGAGGTAAGGCCATAAATAGGCCATGGTGGCGAAGTAATTACAATATAGCAATTAAACACTGGAATGGTAGATGTGCAGTGGAAGAAAGTGCAAAGTAGAAAAATAAATAATGGGGTGCGGAGGAGCAAAATAAATCAAATAAATAAATACAGTAGGGGAAGAGGTAGTTGTATGGGCTAAATTATAGATGGGCTATGTACAAGGTGCAGTGATCTTGGAGGTGCTCTGACAGCTGGTGCTTAAAGCTAGTGAGGGAGATATGAGTCTCCAGCTTCAGTGATTTTTGCAGTTCGTTCCAGTCATTGGCAGCAGAGAACTGGAAGGAGAGGCCTGGAAGGAAAAACATCCATGAAAAGCTTTTCAGAGTAGGACTGCTGATTTAGGACCAGTTTTGCCTTTTAGATCACAATGAATCAGATGACATGGACAGATGAGACCGGATTCTAGATCAGTACTCCTACTCTGAGACGCTTGATAGATACGGCCCCTGATTTAACATTTGTTTTTCTCCTGTCTTTCTATCTTCAGGCGACCAACAGGCACTTTCCTCAGACGGTAACAGGAGCCTATTTGAGTGGCGTCCGAGAAGCGAGTAAAATAGCTGCTTTGTAACTCCTTCCCTTCGAGCGGTCACACGATACCAGCATAAAGACATCTAAGTTGTACAGAGCAAAGCATTCGTTCCCCAAGTTGCTCCTCTTCAAGTGGTGTCTTCTTCTTGTGTGTACTGTTCCTCGTGTGAGCAGAGATGGCTAATGCTGTTTGAAATGTTATGGTTAAGTTTTTCTGTTATTATGAGTGAAATATGACGCATCTTGTTGGTTTAGTTGGAGATCACTATAATTCAGGATCGGCAGCACACATATGCTCCTAAACAATTCATTTTGATGTACAAATGGATAAACGGTATTTACATTCAATATGGATCTTCACCATTTGTTTGTCAATATCACATATCATTAATGGCTTTAAAAAAAGAATACAAATATATGTTTTATAGTCAGATACACCAGCTAGGTGCAGTGAAATGTGTTGTTTTACAGGATCAGCCATAGTAGTACGGCGCTCCCGGAGCAAATTAGGGTTAAGTGCCTTGCTCAAGGGCACATCGACAGATTTTTCACCTTGTCAGCTTGGGTATTCGAACCAGCAGCCTTTCGGTTACTGGCCCAACGCTCTAACCGCTAGGCTAACTGCTGCCCTTTTAAAGTTCCAATGCGTGTGTGTGGGGATAATGAGCGCTTAACTGTCCAAGGACTAATAGGATTTTAGTTGAGACGTTATGTAAATGAGTACTTCTGCATTAGTGTTTTTTTGGGGGGGGGGGGGGGGGGGGTTTGTAATGATTAATTCATTCATTATAATTCACGTTTTCATAAACCTGGCCAAAAAAAAAAAAAAAACACCAAATAAGGATGGGTCATTTGGCTTTAATCAGAGTGACTGGTTAGTGTAGACTTCAATTGGGTATTAGTTGTACCTGCATTGTTTTTAGCAAGTAAAGTTGAAAACATTTGATATTTGTCTCTCTCTTTCCAGGTTATTGAGGCTTTAGTTGGCTACCACACTGATCATGTTCCTCTGTCTATATTCTGACACCATGTTCGAACATGGCATTTATTAAACATGTGTAGCTTAATAAATGAACCAAACTAACTATATTATGACTGACTCACTTAATTGAGACTTAATGCACTGCACTGATTTGTCACTAGCTGCGTAGTGCACTGCATGCTACAGGGGTGTATTCATTAGTCGGAGTCCGTTGCAAAACGTTTTGTCTTTTGCAAAAATGTTTTGCAACGGAAACCATTAACCATTTACCCTACGAAGCAAACGGGAACGAAATGGGGAGGGACCTACCTAAATCTGTCCAATAGAAACTTGTTTTCATTGCAATTAGAGCAATTACAGCTTCTGTTGTGAAACCGTTAATTGCTTCCTCTAGGAACCAAACGGCGAAAACGGAATGAAACGGGGAGGGATCTACCTGAATTTATCAACTGGAAACTCTAGTGTGTTCATTATGGAAATCGTTTAGCGTTTAAGAACCAAACTGAAGCAAACAAAAAGAACTTGGGTAAAATTCAGGTATGTCCCTCCCTGTTATGTTCAGTTTGCTTCTGTTTAAGAAATGTTTTGTAACTTAATCGGCGGAATGAATACACCCATTTAGTTTAGAATTTTTTACATTATAAGAATGTGGGGGGGGGTTTGAGTACTAATCCTTTTTATAATGTTTTATTATTATTATTATTAACAACAAATCAATACAAAAAGTACATTGGGGAACACAAGTATATATATATAAAGAACATAAAGAACAATTGGGCTAGGGAGTACAATATCACATTACACAAGGACCTTTTAAGGGGCATACACACATTTTATAATTCTAACAGCTTTTTTAATTCTAACAGCTTTTTTGTTTTTGTGAGGTAAAAAAAAAATGTTTTGTTCGTAAATGTACATTTGTGAATATGAAATTTGCCAAAAGAATAATTAAATGAATTACATAAAATTGTTTCAACTTAAAAAAAAGAATCCAAGCAGTACATCTCGCCACATTAGTGTAAAATCTTCATAAATGTGTTCAATTATTAAATCTACTGATGTCTTGCCAGTTTTCTTAAATGAATACAATGCCAAAAAAGATGCAACACTGTTTCTGGGTGGTCATTACAAAAGGAGCAATTTGAGTTGATGTTTTCCTTAAACTTCTTCATATAGTGGTTGGCATGATAATATTTATGAATAATTTAAAAATAAAATTCCTTGATTTTATTAATAAGTAGGTATGTGTGTGGCAACATCCAAACTTTTTTCCTAAGAAGATTTTATCAATAAAATCATTCCAATAAGGCATGACATAAGGTATAGATACAACATCCTGTTGAAACAAGGCTCGTAGAGCTCTATTGTTGTTGGTTGGACTAAAAGAAAAACTAATCTTTTCTACTGATGAGTCAACAGATTTAATCGTAGGTATGTTCTGGGGGTCAGGTCTTGACTTGTCCTTGAATAATAAAGCAACACTAGAGGGAATGGCATCTAAAACAATTGCAAAATCTTTACATGTTACAGGGACCTTGTAAAGTGATAAGAATTCCTTATAATTAAGTGAAAGACCCTCTTCATTTACAAGTTGGCTCCCTGTAGTTTCAATTTTGAACACAAAATGCTGGACCATGACGTCATCAAATAGGGACATCGAGCCTTCTAGTCAAAGATTGTCATTTAGATTAACAAGATAGTCAAGTGACCGCTCTAATAATGGAAATACATGTCCTCAAAGATGGAAGGCAGACGTGAGGAGGTGACATCAGGTGGGACCATTCTAGCCAATGAGAGGGCAGAACAACATGCCATAGAGATAGATAGAGGACTCATATTTGTAATTGTGCTATTATAGCGTCGGTGACAGCATGGGCAGGGCCATTGGGGCTATCTCAATTTTTTAAGTAGTCAATTTTCTTATTTTACATTGGCTGATTGCACACAACTTATTGGAATCCCCTCCCAGTTGGCTACCTTAAAATGGCGGATGCCAACAATGGCAATGACTATGCTCTCTATGATGAGTCCTCTATCTATCTCTATGACAACAGGCACAACTGCAATATAAAGTCGTTTCCCGAAATGCCACGTATGTCTACTTATATCAGTGCATTCAACCTAACCATTTCAACATTTCTATTCGATCAAATAAGCCTCAGGTAGCAAATGAGCAATTACATTTTTGTTGACCAAATTCGACACTCTCGTTCACCTACATACAAAAATTCCTCAATTCGTGGGTTTATTTCATGGAAAGATTTTAGGCGGAGTAAAACCTCTCGCTTCGCCTTTTCCTCTCTGTTCTAGCGCAGAGCTCGCTGCTTCTAGCAAGTGTAAACAAAAGGAAATTGACATCTTGCAGTCTTGCATATCTTGGAAAAGGCAATCGGCGGATCAAGCTTTTTACTTGTTGAGTAAATCGCTAGCTACATTTATATAGTAGTGTGTTATTTGAGTATTCAATTTTGTGTATATCCTCGCGCCTTTTAACTTGAGCTTCAGATTGAGCAGAAGAAGTGGAAGTCAAAACATGGTGGAGACACGCACAGGTAAATATTTTATTTATTTAACCTTTATTTAACTAGACAAGTCATCCAGGGACTCTTAACGGTATGAACATATTTAATGACTTATAGCTTAGCAGTTGTATTCTTTTAACATGTTTTCTGGCTGTACCGTTAGAGTCCTTGGATGACAGCTCCGATGATGAACCCCTAATTGCATTAGTAAAGAAGAAGCCGCAGCACATTGAACACAATGGGACTCGGGGTGAAAAAGACCAAAACCGACAACCTGAACCTGAGTCAAAGAATAGCACTAGAAAAGATTCTGGTGAGCGAACACTACAGTGAAATGAAAACCTTTAAACACCTATTAAATATATTTATAATGATATATTTATAATGATATATGGTTGAACATCATATTCACTGTTTATTTGATTAGGGTTGGATGACACCTCAGATGATGAGCCTTTGACAAAGTTGGTGAATAAGCTTCCCAGCGCTAAAAAATCCACTGTACAAGCAAAGAGGCCAGGGACTAATAATATCAAAAGAGGAACAGGTAATGGCATCAAGAAGACAAACAACAAATTCACAGGTGGGAACCCCTCTCAAGCTCCTCAACATGTAGGCTATGCCCTGAATACTGTACAACACACACACACACACACTACTATTCTGAATGGAAGGAGGTATCAATTTGTTTTGTCTATGTCGTAATTGTAGGTTCAACCCAGAATGAGGATTCCTATGACAGCTCAGACGATGAGCCCTTGATAAAGATGGTTAAAAAGATCCCTAAACAGACATCATTGCCATTCAAAAAGAGACCCTTCAACACAGCCAGAGAGGTGAACGATGTGAAGAAGCGCAGAAATATCTCACAGAACACTAATAAAATAAGCACAGGTGAGACTAGTTCCTCAAATCTTGTATTTAGAATATATATACAGAAATGAGCTAAATGGATTCAGCGGGACTAAACTTGCTTTCCTCTTCATATTTTTTCTTCTGTGTAACTAGACTCATCATCAGGTGACAGCTCAGATGACATGCCCCTGACTAAGATGGTCGACAAACTCAAGACACAAATGCGAACGACTACTACAGTCAGAAAAACACCTGGCATTAAAAAGCCCAGGAAAGTTTTTCAAAAACACAACAGGAGTATAGGTGAGAATATTTATCACCTCTTGGCTCCATGCTTTCACCATGACATAATATTTTGGAGCGTTGTATCCTTGTTTCTAATTCAAATGTTTTGTTTTCTGATTGCATGATCAGAGACCTCAGATGACAGCTCTGATGATGAGCCATTAATAAATCTGACCAAGAAGTCTCCATCTAAAGAGACTGAAAGGACAATGCTGAAGAGGTGTGTCGCTAAGGAATCAAACAGCAACAACTGTAATAAAATGAAAGGGAAAATAAGCAGAGGTAACTAATTCTGCAGAGCGCTTTTTAAAAGTTATTGCACAATATCCTGGCAGATCAGGTTGGCTCGTTAAATTTCTCTAATATTTTTGCTTCATCCTGTTTGAATTGTCAGAGGAAGAGGTGAGTTCTGATGACGAGCCCTTGATAAATCTAGTCAAGAAGCCTCTTAAAGCTGTAAAGAAGACCACGACACCATTAAAGAAGAGGAGCGTATCAGGAAAGACTGTGGTGGCCAGAAAGAAGACCAGACCAGACATTGTGAAAAAAGCAGTCATCAAACGGAGCACCAAAGTTGTTCAAAGCACACGTGAAGGTGAGAATTATTTTTTCAGCACAATCCAAAATACACCCGAGAATAAAAATAGGTTGTGTCTTGTTTTATGCAATAGTTGATTATTTGTATTGCTTTATCAGGGTCTTTGGATGACAGCTCAGACGATGGGCCCTTGAGTAAAAAGATGGTGAGAAATCCACCAATGAAGAGCCTAATGCTGATTCTGGAGAGATGTGACACTAAAGAAGTCTTGGAAGATAACTATAGAGTTAACATGGGAAACACCGGTAAAACAAGTGCAGGTAAGAATTCCTCTTATCGTATATTTCCCTTCCCCTATGGAATATCTTTGACATAGTCTACAGCTGCACTGTTTGATAGATAACGTTGAAGTCGGCTATTCTCTACCTATTATGCAGCACCTATAGTTGTTTATTTATTTACCAGGTGATAAGGAGAACTCCGATGATGAACTCTTGATAAAGATGGTCACGAATCCCCCTCATTCTTCACCAGAAACTATGGCAGAGAAGGAAAATAAGTCACAAACTGCCCTAACGATGAACCTTTGATAAGGATGGTTGGGAAACCAAAGTCATGTTGGAGGGATATTATAGATACTGGAATAGTGACTTTGTTTTGGGAAAACGTTGAGTAACAAACTTGTCGGGAAGATGACACAATTGTTACTAACACAACAACCCCATTTTTTTATTGCATGAGTTTACAGTGTTATGGTGAAAAGAAATATGTGAATTGTCTAAATATTCTGGTGATCTGGAATCGCTATTTTCATGTTAGAATTTTTTAGTGTTTTAAATTTTGTAACTTTTTTTATAATTTTTTAAAACATTTTTTTTTTACCACTTGGATGCTGGTGGTTTCATGTCTATAGCATATTTATAACCATGCAAAAGTTGACTCACTCAATAGGTCAATTTTTTTAAATTGTTGCCAGTACTGTCTCCAGCATAATGAATTATAGAGTACATTTGTGTGATCAAATGCAATACCTTACTCTGTTCCTTTTGACTGGAATGGGCCATCACTGGAAGCAGTACTATACAATGTAAATGTTCTTGTTTCAGTCCAAGTATAAGGGCTTGCCATTCAATTGTGAGTACATTTCTTTTGTATTATTATTACTATTCATGAATTGATTTGTTTTCAACAATTTTATTAAAAGAACATAAATTTCCCATTTTGCCTTGTATCAATGGGCAGAAAGCATGTTTTAAAGACCACAAACAGACACTGCACCTTTTTTGTTGTTGCAAACACTGACGCAATGTTCTTGAGTTTGACTGTCATTATTGAGGTATTTTTGAATCGCTAAGCATGAGGTATTAACATAGATTAAGTACAAAAATATACACTTTGTTACAAAAAAACTATGAATGTATCATACAATAATCTATTCAGACAGAATTGTTTTAGGTCCTGCTGGCCATTTTAGTCTTTTTAGGAAAATGTGTGATGTCAGTCATTCCCAATGGAACGCACCTTCACTTCAATGCGAGATAATCGGCAAAGAATTCCAGTCTTCAGTGAGACAGCATCTGTAAAACGAGGGGCAAATTTTGTGTCAAAGTTGTAACAATTTAAAGGGAACTGGGGACTGGAAACCCTCCAGTGTCGATTTTAACATGTAAATCTTGGTGGGGCAAAGTCCAAAAAAATGAGGGGGATGCATGCCAGCAAAGCCACTACACTACACAACACAACACTAAACAATACATTAATTGCACTATAACGGTGACAAACGATGCTCACAAAGTGTTAGGGCCTACATTAAGCTGTCCCAACAGCAGAGTCCCAACAGCAGTCCCAACATCTTACCACTACTACACCTGGCTATCAGCGGAGCCTTGTCTGGCAGCGAAACTGTTCATTCAGCCTCATTTACTGTCTTTTCAGAAACATAAGCGATATGGCTGACTTGCTTAAAAAAAATGTGGTTTCTAATGACAATTGAAATGGCATAAGCGGACGACGAGCAGATAAGAGGCAATCGTCATTTCGATGAAGACATTAATGAGCGAGCTAGGACACGGACCAAATTATTAGTGTGAGATACATGGGTTACTAACAGCTTACTACACAACACACACTTACTTTCTTAGCTACAGATTACTACAGTGCCTTTTGGAAAGTATTCAGACCCCTTGACTTTTTCCACATTTTGTTACGTTACAGCCTTATTCTAAAATGGATTAAATATTTTTTTAAATTCTTATCAATCTACACACAATATCCCACAATGACAAAGTGAAAACAGGTCTTTAGAACATTTAGCTAATTTATAAAAAAATAAAACAACAGAAATACCTTATTTACTTAAGTATTCAGACTCTTTGCAATGAGACTCGAAATTGAGCTCAGGTGCTTCCTGTTTCCATCGATCATCCTTGTGATGTTTCTTCAACTTGATTGGAGTCCACGTATTGTAAATTCAATTGATTGGGCATGATTTGGAAAGGCACACACCTGTCTGTATAGGGTCCCACAGATGACAGTGCATGTCAGAGCAAAAACTAAGCCACGAGGTCTAAGAAATTGTCTGTAGAGCTCCAAGACAGGATTGTGTCGAGGCACAGATCTGGGGAAGGGTATCAAAAAAATTCTGCAGCATTGAATGGTCACTCTGACAGAGGACTAGAGTTACTCTGTGGAGATGGGAGAATCAGAAGGACAACCATCTCTGCAGCACTCCACCAATCAGGCCTTTATGGTAGAGTGGCCAAACAGAATGACAACCCGCTTGGCACCTAAAGACTGAGACCATGAGAAACAAGATTCTCAGGTGTGATGAAACCAAGATTGAACTCTTTGGCCTGAATGCCAAGCATCACGTCTGGAGGAAACCTGGCTTCATCCCTACGGTGAAGCATGGTGGTGGCAGCATCATGCTGTGGGGATGTTTTTCAGCGGCAGGGACTGGGAGACTAGTCAGGATTGAGGCCAAGATGAACGGAGCAAAGTACAGAGAGATCCTTGATGAAAACCTGCTCCAGAGCGCTCAGGTCCTCAGACTGAGGCGAAGATTCACCTTCCAACAGGACAATGGCTCTAAGCACACAGCCAAGACAATGCAGGAATGGCTTCGGGACAAGTCTCTGAATGTCCTTGTGTGGCCCAGGCAGAGCCTGGACTTGAACCCGATCGAACATCTCTGGAGAGACCTGAAAATAGCTGTGCAGCAACACTCCCCATCCAACCTGACAGAGCTTGAGAGGATCTGCAGAGAAGAATGGGAGAAACTCCCCAAATATAGGTGTGACAAGCTTGTAGTGTCATACCCAAGAAGACTCAATGTGTAAAAGCTGGCACAGGTTGTTCAACAAAGTACTGAGTAAAGGGTCTGAATACTTATGCAAATGTGATATTTCTGGGTTTTTTTGTTATTAAAGTTGTATTTATTTTTTCCTTTTTCCTACAAACAAACAAATATACATTTTTTAAATAAAACATTGTACAGCATGAAAACATTGAGCTTGACATCCAGACATATTCTCCAACATAGCAGACACACAAGCCACAGTACAGATCTAAATGGGTTCACAAGCTACAGTACAGATCTAAATGCGTTCACAAGCTACAATACAGATCTAAATGGGTTCACAAACCACAGTACAAAACTAAATGGGTTCACAAACCTAAGTCATCACCTCCCAGTCTTTAGAAACACCATGACAAATAAAACGCGTCCAGCTTCTAGAATTGTCATTTATACCAGGGATTCTAGCAAGCATTTGTTCATAAGACGCTACCTCCAACATTAATTATATCCACTGTTTCAGAGTAGGAGTGGCATGACACTTCCAAATTCTAAGGATTACTTTAGCTGCTGTAACCATACCAACAGTGATCAGTGCAAATTCCTCATTTGTTACATTAGGTAACTGTTCTAACATTTCCAACCTTTCCTCCAGATATTTCAAAACATCCTTCCAGAAAGGTAGCACTAATGTACATTCACGTATTGCGTGTAAAAATGTCCCATGTAGTATCTTATATTGAGTAAGTTTCCCGCTGGCTTCCCTTATGTTCCTCCCTGAGCTGGACAAGATCTTCAACCAGGTATCATCCTTAATTTCACACTTAAGGTCATTTTGCCATATTGTTCAGAGGTTTTTACAGTCTTTACTCTGCAGATGACTAAATATTGTGTAGAAAATGGCTGCTTTACGTTTAGCTAATTCCAAATACTCTGCTACTGGGATCTTTCCTGGATGTTGTTGACAGCCAGTTGACAAACATTCTCTTAATTGTAAATATTTCCAGAAATGTCCTTTGTCTCGCACATCATATTTTTGTACCAAATCTGAGTATGACATTAAAACATCTTCATTATACAGATCACCTATAGTATGAATTCCTTTCATAAGCCACTGTTTCCAGTACACAGACTTCATTCCTATCCGTAGCCTAGGATTGTGCCACATGATGAGTATCCTTGTTTTAGATGTGAAATTCCACATATCTTGTGTACTGTTCTCCACACCTCCTGAGTGTAACAAAATTGGGTTGGGAGTTTCAACAGACCTCTCCCCTGTTATACTATGTGACAGATTATCAACAGACCTCTCCCCTGTTAGACTATGTAACAGATTATCAACAGATCTCTCCCCTGTTAGACTATGTAACAGATTATCAACAGACCTCTCCCCTGTTAGACTATGTAAAAGATTATCAACAGACCTCTCCCCTGTTAGACTGACAGAGTATCAACAGACCTCTCCCCTGTAAGACTGACAGAGTATCAACAGACCTCTCCCCCTGTAAGACTATGAGACAGACCTCTCCCCTGTTAGACTATGTAACAGATTATCAACAGACCTCTCCCCTGTTAGACTATGAGACAGATTATCAACAGACCTCTCCCCTGTAAAACTATGAGACAGACCTCTCCCCTGTTAGACTATGTAACAGATTATCAAAAGACCTCTCCCCTGTTAGACTATGAGACAGATTATCAACAGACCTCTCCCCTGTAAGACTATGAGACAGATTATCAACAGACCTCTCCCCTGTAAGACTATGTAACAGTATCAACAGACCTCTCCCCTGTTAGACTATGAGACAGACCTCTCCCCTGTAAGACTATGAGACAGACCTCTCCCCTGTTAGACTATGAGACAGACCTCTCCCCTGTTAGACTAGGAGACAGACCTCTCCCCTGTAAGACTATGAGACAGAGTATCAACAGATCTCTCCCCTGTTAGACTATGAGACAGACCTCTCCCCTGTTAGACTATGAGACAGACCTCTCCCCTGTTAGACTATGTAACAGATTATCAACAGATCTCTCCCCTGTTAGACTATGCAACAGATTATCAACAGATCTCTCCCCTGTTAGACTATGTAACAGATTATCAACAGACCTCTCCCCTGTTAGACTATGTAACAGATTATCAACAGACCTCTCCTCTGTTAGACTATGTGACAGAGTATCAACAGACCTCTCCCCTGTTATACTATGTAACAGAGTATCAACAGACCTCTCCTCTGTTAGACTATGAGACAGACCTCTCCCCTGTTAGACTATGAGACAGACCTCTCCCCTGTTAGACTATGTAACAGATTATCAACAGACCTCTCCCCTGTTAGACTATGTAACAGATTATCAACAGACCTCTCCTCTGTAAGACTATGTAACAGAGTATCAACAGACCTCTCCCCTGTTAGACTATGTAACAGATTATCAACAGACCTCTCCCCTGTAAGACTATGTAACAGATTATCAACAGACCTCTCCTCTGTTAGACTATGTAACAGAGTATCAACAGACCTCTCCCCTGTTAGACTATGTAACATATTATCAACAGATCTCTCCCCTGTTAGACTATGTAAAAGATTATCAACAGACCTCTCCCCTGTTAGACTATGAGACAGACCTCTCCCCTGTTAGACTATGTAACAGATTATCAACAGACCTCTCCCCTGTTAGACTATGAGACAGATTATCAACAGACCTCTCCCTTGTTAGACTATGTAACAGTATCAATAGACCTCTCCCCTGTAAGACTATGTAACAGATTATCAACATACCTCTCCCCTGTTAGACTATGTAACAGATTATCAACAGACCTCTCCCCTGTAAGACTATGTAACAGATTATCAACAGTTATCAACAGACCTTTCCCCTGTTAGACTATGTAGCAGATTATCAACAGACCTCTCCCCTGTAAGACTATGTAACAGATTATCAACAGACCTCTCCCCTGTTAGACTATGAGACAGACCTCTCCCCTGTTAGACTATGTAACAGATTATCAACAGACCTCTCCCCTGTTAGACTATGAGACAGATTATCAACAGACCTCTCCCCTGTAAGACTATGTAACAGATTATCAACAGACCTCTCCTCTGTTAGACTATGTAACAGATTATCAACAGACCTCTCCCCTGTTAGACTATGTAACAGATTATCAACAGACCTCTCCTCTGTTAGACTATGTAACAGAGTATCAACAGACCTCTCCCCTGTAAGACTATGAGACAGACCTCTCCCCTGTTAGACTATGTAACAGATTATCAACAGACCTCTCCCCTGTTAGACTATGTAACATATTATCAACAGATCTCTCCCCTGTTAGACTATGTAACAGAGTATCAACAGACCTCTCCCCTGTTAGACTATGTAACAGTATCAATAGACCTCTCCCCTTTTAGACTATGTAACAGAGTATCAACAGACCTCTCCCCTGTTAGACTATGTAACAGAGTATCAACAGACCTCTCCCCTGTTAGACTATGTAACAGTATCAATAGACCTCTCCCCTGTAAGACTATGTAACAGATTATCAACAGAGCTCTCCCCTGTTAGACTATGTAACAGATTATCAACAGACCTCTCCCCTGTAAGACTATGTAACAGAGTATCAACAGACCTTTCCCCTGTTAGACTGACAGAGTATCAACAGACCTCTCCCCTGTTAGACTATGAGACAGATTATCAACAGACCTCTCCCCAGTTAGACTATGTAACAGATTATCAACAGACCTCTCCCCTGTTAGACTATGTAACAGATTATCAACAGACCTCTCCCCTGTAAAACTATGAGACAGATTATCAACAGACCTCTCCCCTGTTAGACTATGTAACAGAGTATCAACAGACCTCTCCCCTGTTAGACTATGTAACAGATTATCAACATAACTCTCACCTGTTAGACTATGTATCAGATTATCAACAGACCTCTCCCCTGTAAAACTATGAGACAGATTATCAACAAACCTCTCCCCTGTTAGACTATGTAACAGAGTATCAACAGACCTCTCCCCTGTTAGACTATGTAACAGAGTATCAACAGACCTCTCCCCTGTTAGACTATGTAACAGATTATCAACAGACCTCTCCCCTGTTAGACTATGTAACAGATTATCAACAGACCTCTCCCCTGTTAGACTATGTAACATATTATCAACAGACCTCTCCCCTGTAAGACTGACAGAGTATCAACAGACCTCTCCCCTGTTAGACTATGTAACAGATTATCAACAGACCTCTCCCCTGTTAGACTATGTAACAGATTATCAACAGACCTCTCCCCTGTTAGACTATGTAACAGATTATCAACAGACCTCTCCCTTGTTAGACTATGTAACAGAGTATCAACAGACCTCTCCCCTGTTAGACTATGAGACAGATTATCAACAGACCTCTCCTCTTTAAGACTATGAGACAGAGTATCAACAGGGGTGAAAGGATCATTTGGTTCCCGTTCTATTGTTATCCAATCCAAGCCAGCATCCCTTTTGCCCCAATGCTTTGCCAATTCAGCCATTTCAAATGATACATTTAACATCTGGTAAAGCCAAGCCTCCTACATCCTTTGGTGAGCACATCTTCATATTAAATCCTGGATCTGTTCTTATCATTGTCGCAAGAGGCTCTAAATGTTAAACAAGAGAGGGAGCAAACCTGCCTTGTGCCTCTGTAGCAGTGTTTCTTCCATCCCTCTCCTCGCCCCTACCTGGGTTCGAACCAGGGACACTCTGCACACATCAACAACTGCCTCCCACAAAGCATCGTTACCCATTGCGCCACAAAAGCCGCGGCCCTTTGCAGCGCAAGGGAAACAACTACTTCAAGGTCTCAGAGTGAGTGACGTCACCGATTGAAACGCTATTAGCGGCACCCCGCTAACTAGCTAGCCATTTCACACCGGTTATACCTCTAGAAAGACAAAGGAAAGCAGACATAATTACATTCGTAAGTACTGTTGCTTTATGATTGGAATAGAGGACCCCTATAAATTTACAAATGTCAGGTCCAAAACCAAATTTCTCTAGGGTTCTTGAGAGAAAAGCCCACTCTACCCTATGAAATGCCTTCTCAGCATCTAAGGAGACAGCAGATGTAGGAACTATATTTGTGCGGTTTAACCACATGAGATGTAAGAGCCTCCTCGTATGATCAGTTGAGGTCCTGTTCTTCATAAATCCTACTTAGTCACTATGTATAATATTAGGTAGTGCCTTCTCTAAGTGTATCACGAGGGTCTAAGTAAGAATATTACAATCCACACTAAGGAGGCTGATAGCTCTAAAATTACCAGGTTCTGTAGTATTTATTTTGTTATTTTACCTTTATTTAACCAGGTAGGCCAGTTGAGAACAAGTTCTCATTTACAGTCGTTGCCAAAAGTTCTGAGAATGACACAAATATTAATTTTCACAAAGTCTGCTGCCTCAGTTTGTATGATGGCAATTTGCATATACTCCAGAATTTTATGAAGAGTGATCAGATGAATTGCAATTAATTGCAAAGTCCCTCTTTGCCATGCAAATGAACAGAATCCCCCCAAAACATTTCCACTGCATTTCAGCACTGCCACAAAAGGACCAGCTGACATCATGTCAGTGATTCTCTCATTAACACAGGTGTGAGTGTTGATGAGGACAAGGCTGGAGATCACTCTGTCATGCTGATTGAGTTCAAATAACAGACTGGAAGCTTCAAAAGGAGGGTGGTGCTTGGAATCATTGTTCTTCCTCTGTCAGCCATGGTTTCCTGCAAGGAAACACGTGCCATCATCAATGCTTTGCACAAAAAGGGCTTCACAGGCAAGGATATTGCTGCCAGTAAGATTGCACCTAAATCAACCATTTATCAGATCATCAAGAACTTCAAGGAGAGCGGTTAAATTGTTGTGAAGAAGGCTTCAGGGCGCCCAAGAAAGTCCAGCAAGTGCCAGGACCGTCTCCTAAAGTTGATTCAGCTGCAAGATCGGGGAACCACCAGTACAGAGCTTGCTCAGGAATGGCAGCAGGCAGGTGTGAGTGCATCTGCACGCACAGTGAGGCAAAGACTTTTGGAGGATGGCCTGGTGTCAAGAAGGGCAGCAAAGAAGCCACTTCTCTCCAGGAAAAACATCAGGGACAGACTGATATTCTGCAAAAGGTACAGGGATTGGACTGCTGAGGACTGGGGTAAAGTCATTCTCTCTGATGAATCCCCTTTCTGATAGTTTGGGGCATCTGGAAAAAAGCTTGTCCGGAGAATCAAATCAAATCAAATCAAATGTATTTATATAGCCCTTCGTACATCAGCTGAAATCTCAAAGTGCTGTACAGAAACCCAGCCTAAAACCACAAACAGCAAGCAATGCATGTGAAAGAAGCACGGTGGCTGGGAAAAACTCCCTAGGAAAAACTCCTGAGAAAGGCCAAAAACCTAGGAAGAAACCTAGAGAGGAACCAGGCTATGAGGGGTGGCCAGTCCTCTTCTGGCTGTGCCGGGTGGATATTATAACAGAACATGGTCAAGATGTTAAAATGTTCGTAAATGACCAGCATGGTCAAATAATAATAATCATAGTAGTTGTCGAGGGTGCAACAAGCACGTCCGGTGAACAGGTCAGGGTTCCGTAGCCGCAGGCAGAACAGTTGAAACTGGAGCAGCAGCATGGCCAGGTGGACTGGGGACAGCAAGGAGTCATCATGCCAGGTAGTCCTGAGGCATGGTCCTAGGGCTCAGGTCCTCCGAGAGAAAGAAAGAAAGAGAGAAAGAGAGAATTAGAGAGAGCATATTTACATTCACACAGGACACCGGATAAGACAAGAGAATACTCCAGATGTAACAGACTGACCCTAGCCCCCCGACACATAAACTACTGCAGCATAAATACTGGAGGCTGAGACAGGAGGGATCAGAAGACACTGTGGCCCCATCCGATGATACCCCCGGACAGGGCCAAACAGGCAGGATATAACCCCACCCAGACAAGGTGAGCGCTACCATCAGTCCTGTGTCATGCCAACAGTAAAGCATCCTGAGACCATTCATGTGTGGGGTTGCTTCTCAGCCAAGGGAGTGGGCTCACTCACAATTTTGCCTAAGAACACAGCCATGAATAAAGAACGGTACAAACACATCCTCCGAGAGCAACTTCTCCCAACCATCCAGGAACAGTTTGGTGAAGAACAATGCATTTTCCAGCATGATGGAGCACCTTGCCATGAGGCAAAAGGGATAACTAAGTGGCTCGGGGAATAAAACATCGATATTTTGGGTCCATGGCCAGGAAACTCCCCAGACCTTAATCCCATTGAGAACTTGTGGTCAATCCTCAAGAGGCGGGTGGACAAACAAAAACCCACAAATTCTGACAAACTCCAAGCATTTATTATGCAACAATGGGCTGCCATCAGTCAGGATGTGGCCCAGAAGTTAATTGAAAGCATGCCAGGGTGGATTGCAGAGGTCTTGAAAAAGAAGGGTCAACACTGCAAATATTGACTCTTTGCATCAAATGTAATTGTCAATAAAAGCCTTTGACACTTATGAAATGCTTGTAATTATACTTCAGTATTCCATAGTAACATCTGACAAAAATATCTAAAGACACTGAAGCAGCAGACTTTGTGGAAATTCATATTTGTGTCATTCTCAAAACTTTTGGCCACGACTGTACAACTGCGACCTGGCCAAGATAATGCAAAGCAGTGCGACAAAAACAACAACACAGAGTTACACATGGGATAAACAAACGTACAGTCAATAACACATTAGAAAAATCGGTATACAGTGTGTGCAAATGAAGTATGGAGGTAAGGCTATAAATAGGCCATTGTGGGGAAGTAATTACAATTTAGCAGAGGTGTGGACTCGAGTCACATGACTTGGACTCGAGTCAGACTCGAGCCACAAATAAGATGACTTGCAACTCGACTTTAACAACAATGACTCGTGACTTGACTTGGACTTGAGCCTTTTGACTCGACCTGACTTGATACCCTCCCCAAGCCCAAATATTAAAAATGATGCTATTAAAAAAAGTGTGTAGCGCATCAACTCTTCATTTAACGGATTACAGTTTGAATTGGACAGCAGCCAATCAAATTGCCAGCTGAGAAAAAGTTGTGCCTCCACACAGTCAGTCAGTGCAGGAACGTGATCATTGCACCCAAGATTGAGCTACAACTGGCTAGAAAGTTGGTAGCCTAAATCCTGCCTGATGTTACTGCTGTTCCTAAAACCATTGACATACGTTAGCCTACTGTAACCACACAGAGAGTGTGTGTGTGTGTGTGTTAAGGTTGGGCGATTGTGCCCGATTGCGCCTCATAGCGAGCCTCGATAGTCGATCACTATTGGGGGGGGGGGTCTTTCTCATGGCTACCCATGTATTTCCATGGAAATATAACCTTTATTTGGAAAGTAATAAATATATAGATATTTTTAAAAGCATTCATGATTTGCGTAAATGTAATATACTAACTGTTACTCTTGTTAAAAATATGAAATGGTATTACATTTGGTGAAGAGCACATTATGACTTGTTTAGGACTCGAAACTCAAAGTTTAGGAGTTGAGACTTGACTTGATACTTGACGGTCTTGACTTGAGACTTGACTCAGACTTGCCTGTCTTGACTTGGGGCTTGACTTGGGACTTGAGTGCTAAGACTTGAGACTTACTTGTGACTTGTAAAACAATGTCTTGGTCCCACCTCTGCAATTTAGCAATTAACTCTGGAGTGATAGATGTACAGATGAGGATGTTCAAGTAGCAATACTGGTGTGCGAAAGAGCAGAAAAAATATATATATGGGGATGAGGTAGGTAGTCGGATAGGCTATTTACAGATGGGCTGTGTACAGCTGCAGCGATCAGTAAGCTGCTCTGACAGCTGATGCTTAAAGTTAGTGAGGGAGATATGAGTCTCAAACTCAGTGATTTTTGCAATTCGTTCCAGTCATTGGCAGCAGAGAACTGGAAGGAAAGGCGGCCAAAGAAGGTGTTGACTTTGGGGATGACCAGTGAAATATACCTGCTGGAGCGCATGCTACGGGTGGGTGTTGTTATGGTGACCAGTGAGCTGAGATAAGGCGGAGCTTTACCTAGCAAAGACTTATAGATGACCTGGAGCCAGTGGGTTTGGCGACGAATATGTAGCGAGGACCAGCCAAAGAGAACATACAGGTCGCAGTGGTGGGTAGTATATGGGGCTTTGGTGACAAAATGGATGGCACTGTGATAGACTGCATCTAATTTGCTGAGTAGAGTGTTGGAGGCTATTTTGTAAATGACATCGCCGAAGTCAAGGATCGGTAGGATAGTCAGTTTTACGAGGATATGTTTGGCAGCATGAGTTCCTTTTTAGGAATCAGCAGTGTCAAAGCCTCATTAAATGTGTCCGGAATCGAGACATTTTTAAATTCCTCCTGGTAAACCACTGTCAATACAGGTACAAAAATGTCAATATACTTTTTATAATATTCTACAGGAAGGCCATCCAGACCAGGTGATTTCCCTGCTTTCATAGATAAAATGGCGGCTCTAACCTCCTCTTCTTTTATAGTACAGTCCAGGTCATCTGATCATCTAGGTAATTCTATACCAGACAAAAAAGTATCCATGTCTATGGAGCTCGCTGAACAGGAAGATGTATATAAATCTTCATAAAACCGTTGAGACCCACTGTTAATCTCTTTGGATGAGGTCACCATCTTATTGCCCTTCTTAAATGTTGGAATTACATTAGAAGTGTTCTGTATTTGTAGTTGTGTTGCTAGTAGCCTGCCTGTCTTCTCACCTCCCTCATTAAAAACAGTTCTAAACAGTCTAAACAGTGCATGTTGTGCTTTTCTGTTATACATTTCATGCAACTGAAAAGGCCATTTGAAATGTGCTATCTGCGAAATGTCATGCCAAATCCCTTTCCAAGACACATATCTCTGTTTCTAATATTTTTACTGCTTCAGCCCCTGCTCTCTTCTCCATGTGCTATTATTTTCCCTCTAATATATGCTGTAGAGGTTTCCCATACTGTGGAAACCTTTTCAGTTGAGCCTATGTTGATCTCAAAAAAGGATCTACGATCATCTGCTTGTGACTGGCTAAATATCTCATCTTATAATAACATGGTGTTGAGTCTAAATCTACCCTTCCTCTGCTAGTGACTTGCTAAATATCTAATCTCTTAATATCATGGTGTTGAGTCTAAATCTACCCTTCCTCTGCTTGTGATTGGCTAAATATCTCATATTGTAATAACATGGTGTTGAGTCTAAATCTACCTTCTGCTAGTGACTGGCTAAATATCTCATCTTG
This sequence comes from Salmo trutta, assembly GCF_901001165.1. NCBI lineage: Eukaryota > Metazoa > Chordata > Actinopteri > Salmoniformes > Salmonidae > Salmo > Salmo trutta. The sequence goes on along the minus strand of NC_042990.1, from coordinate 35,599,332 downwards.
TAACAGCATGGTGTTGAGTCTAAATCTACCTTTCCTCTGCTAGTGACTGGCTAAATATCTCATCTTGTAATAACATGGTGTTGAGTCTAAATATACCCTTCCTCTGCTAGTGACTGGCTAAATATCTAATCTTGTAATAACATGGTGTTGAGTCTAAATCTACCCTTCCTCTGCTAGTGACTGGCTAAATATCTCATCTTGTAATATCACGGTGTTGAGTCTAAATCTACCCTTCCTCTGCTAGTGACTGGCTAAATATCTCATCTTGTAATATCACGGTGTTGAGTCTAAATCTACCCTTCCTCTGCTAGTGACTGGCTAAATATCTCATCTTGTAACAGCATGGTGTTGAGTCTAAATCTACCCTTCCTCTGCTAGTGACTGGCTAAATATCTCATCTTGTAATAACATGGTGTTGAGTCTAAATCTACCCTTCTGCTAGTGACTGGCTAAATATCTCATCTTGTAATAACACGGTGTTGAGTCTAAATCTACCTTCTGCTAGTGACTGACTAAATATCTCATCTTGTAATAACACGGTGTTGAGTCTAAATCTACCCTTCCTCACATCTTCAGAGTTTATAGCTACATGTAACTCTACTACAGCATGATCTGTGATTGCAATGGGACCAATCAGTCACATTACTAACCATGCAATTAGATATCAAGAGGAAATCTATTCTGGAGTGTGTCTTGTGACATTGGGAGAAAAAAGTATATTCTCTATCATTAGGATGGACTAATTTCCATATGTCCGTAAGGCCCATATCTTTATATTTGAGATTCTTAAAAATCATGCGCCTTGGTCCCATCTATACGACTGCCGAGTCGTATAGAGTCGTGGCTGAACGACGACATTAAGAACATATGGTGAGTGATTGTCACGTCCTGACCAGTATAGGGGTTATTTGTATTTGTACGTTGGTCAGGATGTGGCAGAGGGTATTTGTTTTATGTGGTTCGGGGGTTATGTGTATTGTAGAGGGGTGTTTTATTTATGTATTACGGGGTTTTGGTGTATGTTCTGGGTTTTGTATTCTAAGTTGATTTTCTAGTTTGTTTATGTCTGTGTGGCTCCCGATCAGGAACAGCTGTACGTCATTATTCCTGATTGGGAGTCATATATTAGTTGCGTGTTTTCACCTGGAGATTTGTGGGTAGTTGATTTTGCACTGCTTGTTATTATAGCCTGTAAAACTGTTCCTGTCGTTTCTTTGTTTATTGTTTTTCCGTGTTCACATTTTAATAAATAATAATGATGAGCACGCAACCCACTGCGCCTTGGTCCTCTCTCTCCTACGACAGCCGTTACAGTGATACAGTTTATCAGCAAGACAGAACAGCAGCCTCTGGTAAGACAAGGGGCGGGGGACTATGCATTAACGTAAACAAAAGCTGGTGCATGATATCTAAGGTAGTCTCAAAGTTTTTATTGCCTGAGGTAGAGTACACTATCTATAAGTTGTAGACCACACAATCTACCTACAGAGTTTATCTGTTTTTTTCGTAGCTGTCTACATACCTCCACAGAGCGAGGTTGGCACTAAAACCGCGCTCAATGAGCTTTATTCTGCCATAAGCAAACAGGAAAACACACCCAGAGGCGGCGCTCCTAGTGGCCAGTGGCTTTAATGCAGGGAAACTATCAGCATGTTAAATGTGCAACCAGAGGGAAAAAAGTTCTAGACCGCCTTTACTCCATACAAAGCTCTCCCTCGCCCTCCATTTGGCAAATCTGACCATAACTCTATCCTCCTGATTCCTGCTTATAAGCAAAAATTAAAGCAGGAAGCACCAGTGACTAGATCCACAATAGATTTCAAAGGAAACAATCAAGATGTGATTTAAGTGTAGACTTTCATCTTTAATTTAAGGGTTTTGTCAAAATTATTATATGAACCGTGTAGGAACTACAACCATTTTAATACATAGCCCCCCAATTTTAGGGTCTCAAAAGTTATTGAACAAAATGATCATACATTTAATTGTGAGTTTTAATACTTGGTTGCAAATCCTTTGCAGTCAATGACTGCCTGAAGTCTGGAACCTATAGACATCACCAGATGCTGGGTTTCTTCCCTGGTGATGCTCTGCTAGGCCTTTACTGCAGCTGTCTTCAGTTCCTGCTTGTTCTTGGGGTGTTTTGTCTTCAGTTTTGCATTCAGCAAGTGAAATGCATGCTCAATTGGATTCAGGTCAGGTGATTGACATGGCCATTGCAGAAAATTCCACTTCTATGCCTTAAAAAAGTATTGGGTTGCTTTCGCAGTATGGTCATTGTCCATCTGTACTGTGAGGCGCCGTCCAATGAGTTTTGAAGCATTTGGCTGAATCTGAGCAGATAATATAGCCCTGAGGAATATGAGGCGATCGAATAAACCCCCACTCCCCTCAATTCTGCTCGCAATCATGCAATCTTTGGACAATAAAATGGACGATTTATTGGGAAGATTAAACTACCAACGGGAATTTAAAATCTGTAACATCTTATGCTTCACGGAGTCGTGACTGAATGACGACAATATCAACATACAGCTGGCTGGTTATACGATGTACCGGCAGGATAGAACAGCGGCGTCTGGTAAGACAAGCGGCGGTCTATGTATTTTTGTAAACAACAGCTGGTGCATGATATCTAAGGAAGTCTTGAGCCATTGATTGCCTGAGGTAGAGTTTCTCATGATAAGCTGCAGACCACATTACCTACCGAGAGAGTTTTCATCTATATTCTTTGTAGCTGTTTACATACCACCACTGTCAGAGGTTGGCACCAAGATAGCATTGAATGAGCTGTATTCCGCCATAAGCAAACAAGAAAACGCTCACCCAGAGGCGGTGCTCCTAGTAGCCGGGGACTTTAATGCAGGGAAACTTAAGTCAGTTTTACCTAATTTCTATCAACATGTTAAATGTGCAACCAGAGGGAAAATAACTCTGGACCACCTATACTCCACACACAGAGATGCATTCAAAGCTCTCCCTCGCCCTCCATTTGGCAAATCTAACCATAATTCTATCCTCCTGATTCCTGCTTATAAGCAAAAATTAAAGCAGGAAGCACCAGTGACGAGATCAATAAAAAAGTGGTCAGATGAAGCAGATGCTAAGCTACAGGACTGTTTTGCTAGCACAGACTGGAATATGTTCCGGGATTCCTCCAATGGCATTGAGGAGTACACCACATCAGTCATTGGCTACATCAATAAGTGCATTGTTGACGTCATCCCCACAGTGACCGTACGTACGTACGTACATACCCCAACTAGAAACCATGGATTACAGGCAGCATCTGCACTGAGTTAAAGGCTAGAGCTGCCGCTTTCAAGGAGTGGGACTCTAATCCTGAAGCTTATAAGAAATCCCGCTATGCCCTCCGACGAACCATCAAACAGGCAAAGCGTCAATACAGGACTAAGATCGAGTCGTACTACACCGGCTCTGACGCTCGTTGGATGTGGCAGGGCCTGCAAACCACTACAGACTACAAACGGAAGCACAGTGGAGAGTGGCCCAGTGACACGAGCCTACCGGACGAGCTAAACTACTTCTATGCCCGCTTCAAGGCAAATAACACTGAAATGTGCATGAGAGCACCAGCTGTACCGGAAGACTGTGATCACGCTCTCCGCAGCCGATGTGAGTAAGACCTTTAGACAGGTCAACATTCACAAGGCTGCAGGGCCAGACGGATTACCAGGACATGTACTGCGAGCATGCGCTGACCAACTAGCAAGTGTCTTCACTGACATTTTCAACCTCTCCCTGTCCGAGTCTGTAATACCAACATGTTTTAAGCAGACCATCATAGTGCCGGTGCCCAAGAACAATAAGGAAACCTGCCTAAATGACTACCGACCCGTAGCACTCACGTCTGTAGCCATGAAGTGCTTTGAAAGGCCAGTCATGGCTCACATCAACACCATCATCCCAGAAACCCTAGACCCACTCCAATTTGCATACCACCCCAACAGATCCACAGATGATGCAGTCTCTATTGCACTCCACACTGCCCTTTCCCACCTGGACAAAAGGAACACCTACGTGAGAATGCTATTCATTGACTACAGCTCAGTGTTCAACACCATTGTGCCCTCAAAGCTCATCAATAAGCTAAGGACCCTGGGACTAAACACCTCCCTCTACAACTGGATCCTGGACTTCTTGACGGGCTGCTCCCAGGTGGTAAGGGTAGGCAACAACACATCCGCCACGCCAATCCTCAACACGGGGCCCCTCAGGGGTGTGTGCTCATCCCCCTCCTGTACTCCCTGTTCACTCATGATTGCACGGCCAGGCACGAGTCCAACACCATCAGTAAATTTGCCGATGACACATCAGTGGTAGGCCTGATCACCGACAACAACAAGGGCCTATAAGAAGGAAGTCAGAGACCTGGCCATGTGATGCCAAGACAGCAACCTCTCCCTCAACGTGATCAAGACAAAGAAGATGATTGTGGACTACAGGAAAAAGAGGACCGAGCACGCTCCCATTCTCATCAATGGGGCTGCAGTGGATCAGGTTGAGAGCTTCAAGTTCCTTTGTGTCCACATCACCAACAAACTAACATGGTCCAAGCACACCAAGTCAGTCGTGAAGCGGGCACGACAAAACCTATTTCCCCTCAGGAGACTGAAATGATTTGGCACGAGTCCTCAGATCCTTAAAAGGTTCTACAGCTGCACCATTGAGAGCATCCTGACTGGTTGCATCACTGCCTGGTATGGCAACTGCTCAGCCTCCTACCGCAAGGCACTACAGAGGGTAGTGAGAATGGCCCAGTACATCACCGGGTCCAAGCTTCCTGCCATCCAGGACCTCTATACCAGGCGGCGTCAGAGGAAGGCCCTGAAAATTGTCAAAGACTCCAGCCACCCTAGTCATAGACTGTTCTCTCTGCTACCACACAGCAAGCGGTACCAGAGCGCCAAGTCTAGGTCCAAGAGGCTTCTAAACAGCTTCTACCCCCAAGTCATAAGACTCCTGAACATCTAGTCAAATGGCTACCCAGACTATTGCCCCCCCCTCTCTCCACACCACTGCCACTCTCTGTTGTCATCTATGCATAGTCACTTTAATTAACTCTACCTACATGTACATACTACCTCAACTAACCGGTGCCCCTGCACATTGACTCTGTACCGGCACCCCCCTGTATATATTGTTATTTTTTACTGCTCCTCTTTAATTACTTGTTACTTTTATCTTTTATTCTTATCTGTATTTTTTAAAACTGCACTGTCGGTTAGGGGCTTGTAAGTAAGCATTTCACTGTCAGGTCTGCACCTGTTGCATTCGGCGCATGTGACTAATAAAAATTTGATTTGATTTTATAAACACTTCAGAATTCATCAATAAATACAAGGGAACCAGTTCCCTTGGCAGACATACATGCCCACACCATAACACTACCTCCACCATGCTTCACAGATGAGGTGGTATGCTTCTGATCATAAGCAGTTCCTTCCCTTCTCCATACTCTTCTCTTCCCATCATTCTGGTTCAAGTTGATCTTTGTCTCATCTGTCCATAGGATGTTATTGCAGAACTGTACAGGTGTTTTTAGATGTTTTTTTCGGCAAACTCTAATATAGTCTTCCTGTTTTTGTGGCTTACCAATGGTTAACATCTTGTGGTAAACCGTATGTATTTACTTTGACACAGATACGCCTACCTCCTGGAGGGTGTTCTTGATCTGGACAACTGTTGTGAAGGGGTTTTTCCTTCACCAGGGAAAGAATTCTTCTGTCATCCACCACAGTTGTTTTCCGTGGTCTTCCGGGCCTTTTGGTGTTCCGGAGCTCACCAGTACGTTCTTTCTTTTTAAGAATGTACCAAATAGTTGATTTGGCCACAACTAATGTTTTAGCTATCGCTCTGATGGGTTTGTTTAGATTGTTCAGCCTAATGATGGCTTGCTTCCCTGGCAGTGGCAGCTCTTTGGACTTCATATTGAGGGTTAACAGCAACAGATTCCAAATGCCACACTTGAAATCATCTCTAGACCTTTTTATCTGCTTACTTGTAAATGAACTAATGAGGGAATAACACACCTGACCATGGAACAGCTGAGCAGACAGTTGTCCAATTACTTTTGGTCCCTTAAAAAGGGGGGGCACATATAAAAAGTGCTTTAATTCCTACACCGTCCACCCAATTGACATGTAAATACTGCAACGGCCGTCGAAGGGAGTAGACCAAGGTGCAGCAGGTTGAGTACTCATCTTAAACTTTTATTGAACACTTAACGAAAAAACAAGAAAACAAATGACAGTTTGCATGCTCACAACTAGCAATGCAAAACCAACTTCCCACAAAAGACAGGTGGGAAAAAAGGGCTACCTAAGTATGACTCTCAATCAGCAACAACGATGTACAGCTGTTCCTGATTGAGAGCCATACCAGGCCAACACAAAGAAATACACAACATAGAAAAACATAGAAAAACATAGAACCATACCCAAAAACCCTGATAACACAAAACAAACACACCCCTGCCACGCCCTGACCAAACTGCAATAACAAATAACCCCTTATATTGGTCAGGACGTGACAAATACCCTCAAATGAAAGCTGAAAGTCTGCACTTTCAGCTCATAGTCATTATTTCATTTCAACTCCAATATGCTGTGGTAGACAGCTAAAATAATACTAACTTGGTCAATGTCCAAATATTTATGGTCCTGACTGTATATATAAACCTGAGGCATACAATGTATTAGCATAGCCTATGTGTATGTTATGTTTGTCTATGCCATGCTGTGGTTTTTGAGTGTCTTATTGGCTATTGGTCCACATATTTCATTATAGTGATTGTGTTCCCCATACTCCATATAACATACATGTTTATAGATGTGTGCTGTGTTATGTATTTGATGCATCAGTAAAAGTATTGATGCAGGGCTCACCCCCTTGCTAAAATAAACGTTAAATAAAATAAGTAATAGTAAACTTGACTTCTAAGTGAATTTTTTTTTAATCCTCAATAGTGGTAGAAACTCTGACTCAGATGACCTGGGAGCCAACAACAAAGAGACCACATTCAAGTCCTCCATGCCCTCACTCATTCAAACGAAGGAACTGGTTCCTCCAGTCTGACCCCTGCTTCCATCATCAACTCCGGATCTGTAAACATTAAAACCAATAGAGGATGACAACGAAAATACTATAGGCCTATACGAATTCCGTCATTACAATGAAACAAATATACTCCAAGAGATATGTAATCTGGTGTCATTATCCTCATCATAATCAACCTGCATCATACCGCCCTCCCTTCCTCTTCTTCTTCTATGGCATATTGGTTTGATTCCAATTTATCATCCACTTCTGCCATCTTTTTCCTCTTGGGTGTCTATTTTGTCACAGGGCTGCCATTTTCTCTCATTGTTTCAAGATGAAACATTTTGGGACAGTTTATATCCTCTCCAGCAAATAATACAACATTGACACCTACTGGTGAAATGAGTAAACAAACACATCCATACACTGCTATATCAAGATGTTTTTTAAAATGTTTTATTTAACCTTTATTTCACGTGGCAAGTCAGTTAAGAACAAATTATTATTTACAATGACGGCCTACTATTCCCTCTACTAGAATATACTGGAATGCAGCCCTAGGACAAGTGGACTGGAACAAAGTCTTGTTGTCTGTCACGTCCTGACCAGCAGAGGGGGTAGTTGTTTAGGATTTTGGTCAGGACGTGGCAGAGGGATGTTTGTTTTGTATGGTGGGGGTTTTGTGTGTGTTAGAGAGGGTGTTTGATTTATGTGTTCCTGGGTTTTGGGTGTATGTTCTAGGTTAGTTGTTCTAGGTTGTATTTCTGCATGTTGTCTAGTTTAGGTTTTCTATGTTTAGGTTTGGGTGCTGGACTCTCAATTGGAGTTTAGGTTTTCTATGTTTAGGTTTGGGTGCTGGACTCTCAATTGGAGGCAGGTGTTTCTCGTTGCCTCTGATTGAGAGTCCTATATATGGGTAATTGTTTGGTTTAGTGTTTGTGGGAGATTGTTTCTTGTTTTGCCTGTGTGAGCGTTACAAGACTGTTTTGTTGTTCGTTTGGTGTTCACTTTGATTTCAAATAAATATCAAGATGAGCATCCACATTCCTGCTGCGTTTTGGTTCTCCATTCCAGACGACAACCGTGACATTGTCTGGCAAATATTGTATATATATCTAATAAGGTGAAAAAAGTATCATACAAACTCATTCATAGAATCCACCCTGTAAAGACCTTTATTATACACAGATTCAAAATAGCTATTGATAACAAATGTGTATATTGTGGTTGTGACCCAGAGAATCTTGACCATTTATTTTGGGACTGTTCTTGTGTCAGAAGATCTCGGAGTGAGTTAGAAGATTTTATTTGAAAAGAAACGACTAATGTTAATTTGAAAGACTTTTATTTTGATCCAAATGATATGGACCCTGATTTAACTTTCATTGTTCATTTGTTTATTTTTCATGGCAGATTCTTTATCCATAAAATGAAGTGGGCAGAGAAAATCCCCTCTTCACATCGTTTAAGATAGAATTGAAATGATCAGGAAGTGTAAAAGCAATACGTACCATAAAAGATCAGGAAGTGTAAAAACAAAAAGCAATACGTACCATAAAACTTATTGACAAATTGAAAATGTATCTCGATATGTAATGCCCGTCTGTTAGGTTTATGTACTCTTGTTAGTATATTTCTGTTTTTGTATTTGTTTTGTTCATAATAACAACAAAAATAATAAAATAAAATGTAAATAAACTGATATACAGTGTCAGTCTGGTACTTTATTTTGCATAACCCATAAACATACAGATTTGAGATATAAGATGGAAAAAGGCAGTACACGATAGGATTCTTTTGGTCATGCAAATATCATTTTAGATTCAATAAGTGCTTTACAGAGTTTACCATATTATTCAGCTAAAGCATGGTGAAGGTCAGACTGCCCAATACACATTTTGGAATTCAACAACAGTGATTTTCTGTCCTCATTTGACCTATTACACATCATTAATAAATATCAGTTTGGATTATAATCCCAGATACATCATAGACTGCTAGACTGTGTTTCCAACAACGTGGCCTCTGCTCTCCTGTGTTTCTGTAGTGTGACCTGCAGCATCTGAGCTAAGACTATCGTTCTTGCGCTTGTCCATGTTCAGGGACTGTGCACAGTGGAGGTCATTTTTAAAGATGTCCTTAAAGCCGGCCTCTATGTCCAGCTGGGCGAGAGCCCGTTCCCTGCCAGCACGTCCATCTCCATTTCCAGCCTCTACTCCCAAGGCACCAGGATGATGTAGAAGGCCTCCTGACTCTTCACCAGACCCTCCTTCACCTCCCTCAGAGCAGCCACAGCCCCTCGGTGCCACTCTCCCTCTCCAGAGCCATGTGGAAGAGGGCCCTAGCACCGCCTGTCTGCAGTAGCCGGCTCTTCTCCCCAGTCAGGGATTCCTGCTCCTGGCTAAGCCTCCTGCATTCCTCCATTAGCTGCTGGCTCTGGGAGGCTATGGCCTGGCGGTAGCCCTGCACGCGGTTCTTCTCCTTCTCCAGGTGGACCGTCTCCCGTTGGTTCTCTCTCAGTGTCTCCTTGTACTTCAGCTCGATGTCATCACGGATAGCCTGAAAGCACTTGTCGGACCTCCCTCTGTGACTCCCTGGAACAGATCAACCCTGAAATATGGACACATTTAGCTTGTTGTCTGTTACCTGTGCCTTACAAGTTATGGAATGTTGACACTTGTTCAGACCTTATCTTACCAAATGAGAGTAAGGAACATTTGTCATCTGACATGCCAATCTTGGATTGCATGAAGTGCATTGAGATAGTTAATGCATTTAATAAGACATCAACAGTACAGTACATATTCAATGGCCTAAAATGGATGTCTGTAAACTGAGCACAGTGGCCTTCTCATGGCAAAGTAAGGTTGAGTCAGCAACGTTACACGTAATTAACTTATGTCTAGTCAACAGACAAGCTGCTCTGTGCTCCTGCAGAGGTCCTTGAGCATGCAGCTTGTGTATATGTAATACAGTATTTACGTAAGGCAGGCAGGTAGGTCAATCATGGGCACCAGTAGGGCGTCAGTAGGGCGTAATTCCACTTGTTCCCATTGCCGCCACTCCGGCCTGAGACTTCCTTAATATTAGAGATCGCGCACCAGCTGTTACTGACAAATAGACCCAGACCACCACCCCTTGTCTTACCCGGGGTAGCTGTTGTGTCTGGCTGATGCACGGAAAACCCAGCCAACTGTATATTATCCATATCGTCGTTCAGGCACGACTCTGTGATATTACAGTTTTTAATGTCCCGTTAGTAGGATAGTCTTGAACGGAGCTCTTCCAGTTTATTCTCCAGTGGTTGCATGTTGGCCAATAGCACGGATGGTACAGGCGGGTTACCCAGTCGCCGACAAATTCTCACAAGGCATCCGCAGCCTCTGAATCTCAGTCTCCTCTTCATGCGAATGACAAGGATTTGGGCCTAGTCCGAGAGCAGCAGTATATCCTTAGCGTCAGGTTGTTCGTCTGGCCTGCAGAGGTAGCGTACAATGAATTCAATGAGTTTTATCATCTCCGACTAATGTGAATGGGCAGCTCACCATAATAGAGTTAACTGCTCTGGTAACGTTATAAGAACACAATCATGAAAAAATTTATTGACGTACAAATGGGCTAATTTGTGCAAAATGACCACATCCTTCAGAATTGAGGGGGCATAACTTTACTGAAGATAAACTACACAGTTACCAGATGTGGTTCACTGCCAAGCTATAACTGTCATAGCAAGGAGATCGATCACACAGACACAATTTTGCAAAGGAAGGTTTCGCCTCATCATCTTGACAGCTAGCTTTGTTAAGGAAAGGCTAATCTGTCTTAATACATTATGCATTCAATTACATTCAAACCAATTTAGTAAAAAAAATGGTCACCAAAAGGAAAGCATGGATTAAATAACCTTGCAGATACCTTTATGTTCAAGAATGTCTCTTCAATCGAACCTCAATCGTCTCTTTTAGGAAAATAAACATTCCGTAATTTCCCACCTGGAATTCGCAGAGGGGAGTTAAAACTGAGTTAATTTAGATATCGTCAATATAATGACGGAAAGCGAATTACGTGGGTTGTAAAATATGATAACCTTTACATATAAATGACTTGACTATATAATGAATTCTGTATTTCATCAAAGAGGATGATTTATTTTTCCCTTGACCAAATGAACCCCTCTCTTGAGATGGTATACTCCGGCCCCAGCATAAACAGGGACCCAAGCTAAATCAGAGAGGTTTTGGTAACGTGGATGTTATCAGACGAAACGACTACCCATCATGGCTGCGGTGTGTACTGTCTCCCGTGTCCTCACCAAAAAGCTGCTGTCAGCCAAGGCGGTAAGTACTTGGAAACAAACTGTTGCTTTATAATATCACTATGACCTACTTTCTATGTTGACTTCGTGAATGTGGTTCATATGAGCTGGTAGTGGCAGAATCAGCCGGTTAATGATGGTTCACCATTGCTGGGGTTTCGTAACGTAGCTAACGTTAGCTACTGTAGCTATTCGTTTCTATACAATACGAAGAGCGGAGCTAGCTTCGTTTCTGTCGCAGTTTCAATGTTGTCATTTTACATTTACATGGCAATTCGATTCTGATTAATATACTTTTCATTGCTTAAGTATTGCGGGTGGGTTGAGTCTTACGGTAGCCATAAACATCAGTGCATTGAAGGTCAAGCAAGGCAAGTTACTTAATAAGAATCTGTGGCTCGTTCCCAGTGGGCTAATTCGTTTTGCATGGCCCGATGCCCCGAGAAGGCGGTGTTTGTAATTTGTGACAATTCCATTAGGCGATTACTCCAATCACCGGGGCACCGGGCCACCGGGCCATGCAAAACGAACTGTTGGCTGAGTTTGTGTTGCCAGTCTGTCACTGATTTATTTTTTATTTTTATCACAAATAATGTCTCGACTGTTTTGAATGCATGCTGTGTTTTAAGAGAGGGATGTTGAGACTGGTTGCGGAAGAATAAGCAAAGAAGCTGTTTGTTTAGATGTGAGGATAATCCACAATGCCAGAGACATTTACCTAGCTATATGATTTTGAAATCTCTATTTGTCACGACGTAATGTAAATGAATCCGAACTCTCCTACACATTATTCTGTGTTTACACACGTACAAATGTGTATCTCTCCTCTCAGAAATATTGGTTGGAATGCTTTTATGAAGCACTATTATGCATGTTGTGTAGTGATTTATATATAATTTTAAACGCATCTAGACAACTTTGTTGCTGCAGTGTTCTCACCTTATTTATATCACAATCAGCTGGATGGGGTTCTGCTGCATTTGAAAACAGTGAGCAAACTAGACTAACTTTAGAAACCCGTAGTAAAGGTATACATTAACTTAAAAAAAAAGCCATTGCCATTGTGTGGATTAGCCTAGTGTTCTTAAGCAATTGAGTACTTACATCAATAGCCAAGCATAGCCTATGATTTTGGCCTATATTGACCTACCCCCCCCCCCCCCCCCCCCCCTCCCCATTTAGCTTCCGGCTGTATCCCAGAGCTCCAGGAAGCTCCACTTCTCAGTCTATGGGAAGAACAACTCTAAAGTATCAGATGGCGTAAGTCTGCATACTCCCATGTTCACCATTGACAGTACTATATGAATGGATTCAATCGTTTTTGTTGTTGCACAAACTATATTGACTTTTTAAATGTGTATTTGTCTCAGTGCTTGTCGAGGCAATTTGTATAAAGAAAAGTCTTAACTAGAGAAAAGAGTGAAATGCAGGTCTATGTTTTGTGGGTCGTTGTTTCCAGATGTCCACACAGTACCCAGTAGTAGACCATGAGTTTGATGCAGTGGTTGTGGGTGCCGGCGGAGCAGGGCTGCGTGCTGCTTTCGGTCTGTCTGAGGCTGGCTTCAACACAGCTTGTGTCACAAAGCTGTTCCCCACCAGGTCACACACGGTGGCTGCACAGGTAGGTCAAGTTATATCTACAAGAATCAATGGAATGTGACCATGTCACAGGAGGGGATTTTCCAGATTGTCCCCTTTTTTAAGTGTAGTGTTGCATTTTTAACTGTTCATTATAATGAGGCCGTTTTCACTCTGTCCACGGAAGGCAGCAATGCCATTTTAAAGTCACAATGAATCAATCATATCCCACTGCAGTGGCGTTATTAGCCACCTTAATGTGTTACACTTGTATTAAGCCTACCTCCATGCGGTGTCTCGACATAAAGCTGTCCAAAGTTCATGCTGATCATGCACTTTGAAACTGCCCTTGACACACTCTCTGCACTGACAAAATGCCCATTATTCCTTTAAGATGATTTATCTTTCTCCCAGTGGTCCGAAACAGTTGTTTTTGCATTTAGGGTGGGATCAACGCAGCCCTTGGAAACATGGAGGGAGATGATTGGAGGTGGCACTTCTACGACACGGTGAAGGGATCTGATTGGCTGGGAGACCAGGACGCCATTCACTACATGACAGAGCAGGCTCCACATGCTGTGGTGGAGGTGAGACACACACACACACACACACACACACACACACACGGCAGCGTAGCCTAGTGCTTAGAGCGTTGGACTCGTAACCGAAAGGTTGTAAGATCAAATCCCCGAGCTGACAAGGTACAAATCTGTCATTCTGCCCCTGAACAAGTGTGGCCTGCTAACAGGGGAGGTGGAAGAAGGGTCCATCAGGGGAATGTGGCCTGCTAACAGGGGAGGTGGAAGTAGGGTTCATCAGGGGAATGTGGCCTGCTAACAGGGGAGGTGGAAGTAGGGTCCATCAGGGGAATGTGGCCTGCTAACAGGGGAGGTGGAAGTAGGGTCCATCAGGGGAATGTGGCCTGCTAACAGGGGAGGTGGAAGTAGGGTTCATCAGGGGAATGTGGCCTGCTAACAGGGGAGGTGGAAGTAGGGTTCATCAGGGGAATGTGGCCTGCTAACAGGGGAGGTGGAATAAGGCTCCATGCTAAAAGAGCTGCAGTAGAACTCAAGTGCCCCTCATACTTGGACTATTCATGGGATGTCCTTTTTCACCCCTTCTGATGTATCAAAACAAGTGGAAGTGGCCTTTCAGTGCCCTTAATCTGTTCTGCAATGTTGCATAGCTGCCTTTTTGTAGACTTAAGCAATTTGATTTAATACATTCTGTGTAATTCAATATTGAGCTAAAATGCAAGTGTAATTATGTAGCCTCTAATTTTGGGGGGATTCAGTTGAAATCCCTTTAATCACAAAGGATTGGCACAACATCAACACAAACACTGATAGGCTGATGAAATTAAAACATTCCTGTATTATTTCTTAGCTAACTTAATTTGTCTAGCTTCCTGTTATGAAAATAACTGTTGTGAAGCAGTGAGTTTACTTTTTTGTTTTGTGTCCCCAGCTGGAGAACTTTGGCATGCCCTTCAGCCGTACCGAGGATGGTAAAATCTACCAGAGGGCTTTTGGAGGCCAGAGTCTGAAGTATGGCAAGGGAGGCCAGGCCCACAGGTGTTGCTGCGTAGCTGACAGAACCGGCCACTCCCTCCTGCACACACTCTACGGACGAGTACGTCACATTCTCTGGACTCAAAATCCCATAATTCACCTCTTGCAGTCCTCTAAATCCCCTTTTGCTGACACACTGCTTTTAGAATCCCAAATCTCAAATTCTGGCCTGTTTATGCCAGTCGGTCATCTATCACTCTTCTATGCTTCTCACTTATTTAGTCTCTGAGGTACGACACCAGCTACTTTGTGGAGTACTTTGCCCTGGACCTGCTGATGGAGGATGGAGAGTGCAAGGGAGTAATTGCTCTGTGTATGGAGGACGGATCGATCCACCGCTTCAGATCCAAGAACACGGTCATCGCCACAGGGTATGTATTCAGATCCAAAAACGGTATCATCGCCACAGGGTATGTATTCAGGTCCAAGAACAGTCATTGCCACAGGGTATTAATCTGTATCGGGTGTTTCTGTAGCGAATAAGTATAGTTAGAAGGCTTGTTCCAAGTAATTTGGGTGTGGGAGCTTTGTTTTACCAGTTATACACAGTTTATAATGTTAACTTTTTAACAATCCGCACCTGAACAGAAGGTGCCTCCTTGATGACAATTTAAAGTGTTCCTATTGTGCCCTGAGTCTTACTCCTGCCTCTCTGCTTGATCTAGTGGTTATGGCCGTACCTACTTCAGCTGCACCTCAGCCCACACCAGCACGGGAGACGGTAATGCCATGGTGACCCGTGCAGGCCTTCCCTGCCAAGACCTGGAGTTTGTCCAGTTCCACCCTACAGGTCAGTTCCATATCGGATTGGCAATACAGGCCTGTCTGCTAGGGAATGGACTTATGAGACGAAAATAACTTTTAAATAAAAAATTTATTGGAGAAGAATGGATTAGCATTCAGAATAGGGATATCAGAAGTGTCGTCTTGAAAATGTTTCTGTGCTTAGTCGGAAGGTAACTGCTGAATAATCCTGTGTGTTTCATAACATAGTATCGTTGATGTCGGATAAGTCAATCACATGATGATGTAAGTCAGAGGGCTGGCAGACTAACCCTTTACATACTGTGGATGCATAATCATACTATAAATATCATTGGGTGTGAAGTGCCCTCCCTCAGTGCTGATATCATATAACGTTATCTCTCTAGGCATCTATGGAGCTGGCTGTCTGATCACAGAGGGTTGCCGTGGTGAGGGAGGAATCCTCATCAACAGTGAGGGTGAGCGCTTCATGGAGCGTTATGCTCCTAACGCCAAGGACCTGGCCTCCAGAGATGTGGTGTCCCGCTCCATTACCATCGAGATTCGAGAGGGCAGGTAAGATCACCGCCAAGGCCCTGTCTTCCCTGAGCACCCACAGAATCATTGCACTGGGTAACTGATACATACAGTGCCTTCAGAAAGCATATAACTGCTTTGTTAGGGCACGCCTAAATAAGTTCAGGGGTAAAAATTTGCTGAACAAGTCACGTAATAAGTTGCATTGACTCACTTGTGTGTAATCACATTTGAATTACTACCTCATGTCCGTAACCCACACATACAATTATATATGAGGTCCCTTAGTCGAGCAGTGAATTTCAAACACAGATTCAATCTCAAAGACCGGGGAGATTTTCCAATGCCTTGCAAAGAAGGGCACCTATTGGTAGATGGGTATTTTTTTTTTAAAGAAGATATTTAATTTCTCTTTGAACATGGTGAAGTTATTAATTACACTTTGGATGGTGTATCAATACATCCAGTCACTACAAAGATACAGGCATCCTTCCTAACTCAGTTGCCGGAGAGGAAGGAAACTGCTCAGGGATTTCACCATGAGGCCAATGGTGACTTTAAAACAGTTAGAGTTGAATGGCTGTGATAGAAAAAAACTGAGGATAGATCAACAACATTTTAGTTACTCCACAATAATAACCTAAATGACAGAGTGAAAAGAAGGAAGCCTGTACAGAATAAAAATATTCCAAAGCATGCATCATGGTGGCAATAAGGCACTAAAGTAAAACTGCACAAAAATGTGGCAAAGAAATTAACTTTATGAGAAACCCCACGTGAACCTGTCATGCTAACAGCCCTGTATCTGAGTGACCCAGAGAAACCCCACGTGAACCTGTCATGCTAACAGCCCTGTATATGTGTCCTTAGGGGATGTGGCCCAGAGAAGGACCATGCATACCTGCAGCTGCACCATCTCCCCCCACAGCAGCTGGCCACTCGTCTACCCGGCATCTCTGAGACCGCCATGATCTTCGCCGGTGTGGACGTCACCAAAGAGCCCATCCCCGTCCTGCCCACTGTACACTACAACATGGGAGGAATCCCCACCAACTACAGGGGACAGGTAACTAGCAGTACCCATAGCAAATAAATGCACTAGATCTGCATATTTTTCTTTTTAAAAGTCCCGTTGAATAACTCTAAAATAAGTAGACAGATATAATGAGAGCTCTGTGTAGTGTGAGTCTTAAAACTGGACCTCCCCGAGTTTGATTACTTTTAAACTTTTTATTATATAATTATTTACTGTCCTGTTCTCCACAGGTCATCACCCACACGCACGAGGAGGGTGACAAGGTGGTGCCAGGGCTGTTTGCCTGTGGCGAGGCTGCCTGTGCCAGTGTCCATGGTGCCAACCGTCTGGGAGCCAACTCCCTGTTGGATCTGGTGGTGTTTGGACGTGCCTGCGCTCACACAATTGCTGACATCTGCACTCCAGGTAACAACTTCATACTCTCCGTTTTTCAAACCTTTGCCTGTATATGTCATCAAGACAAAAAGCATATGCATTCATGGATTGTCCCACAGCTTTTCAATGTGAATGCCAAGACTCCCTTGAAAAATGATCACAATGGGACTAACCTGGATGAATAACAGATTTTAAATAGTTAAATGCATTTATACAATCCTGGCAATGTGATGGTTCTGCAGGAGAGAAGCTCTCCCCCCTGAAGCCCAACGCAGGAGAGGAGTCTGTGGCTAACCTGGACAAGCTGAGGTTTGCTGATGGCAACATAAGGACCTCTGAGATCAGAGTGAACATGCAGAAGGTACGGATCCTAAAAATGGAAAGGATGTCTAACATCCATAATAGGGAATTGACCTTGGCTGTTTGTCAAAAGTACAGATAATGGGGCTTTAATGAGGACTTGTACAGTACCATCACGTCTTCTGTAAGCCTGTGTTCCTCTCCGCTGTCAGACCATGCAGAACCACGCCGCTGTGTTCCGTACCGGCAAGGTCCTGAAGGAGGGATGTGACAAGATGGACGCCGTCTACCAAACCCTGGACGACATCAAGACCTTTGACAGAGGTCAGCATCTCATTCCCTTTGCTGATGTGATAAGAATAGACTTTCAATTGCCCCTTCTCACAGAGGCCGATATTTGTTGTCCCATTTGTTGGGCTTGGTTGTAAAAACATCAAACATGCACGCAAAGATGTTCTGTAGCTCTGTCTCCCTCCCCTCAGGTATTCACTCTGTCTCCCTCCCCCTCAGGTATTCACTCTGTCTCCCTCCCCCTCAGGTATTCACTCTGTCTCCCTCCCCCTCAGGTATTGTGTGGAACACTGACCTGGTGGAGACCCTGGAGCTGCAGAACCTTATGCTGAACGCTGTGCAGACCATCAACTCTGCCGAGCAGCGCCAGGAGAGCAGGGGAGCCCACTCCAGAGAGGACTTCAAGGTAAGAACTGAAGACACAAACCACTCCTATACAAGCCTGGTCTGCAATGACAATTTACTGAAGACACAAACCACTCCTATACAAGCCTGGTCCGCAATGAAAATGTTGTCTGGTAAAGTGAGATTTACTTCTTCTATGCATCCAATGGTTTCATTTTGCTTCACAGTAGGGGTCTCGATGTGGACATTTTTTTTTGGAGCTGAAAGTAATGCATATTGACAGACAATGCTTTTGTGTAAACATCCACCACAAAACAACTATAGACACAACTATAGGCACTATCTCCAGCAGTAGTTGTAACAGTATGTAGACTGATGTCATTCTGAAAGAGGCCTATTTAACATTGCAGGACCGTATGGATGAGCTTGACTACGCCAAGCCTCTGGCAGGACAGGTGAGGAAGCCCATTGAAGAGCACTGGAGAAAACACACCCTGTCCACTGTGGATCCTAAGACCGGGAAGGTAAACCAAATTGATGCCTAATGATTGTGTAAACTTCATTTTTCTAAATATAAATGACAGGATTAATTGTAACTAGTGTTGGATGGTATAACTGGGGAAGCCAAGCCAGGGTAAAAAAAAAAAGCCATATTACAACCTATGTGTTGTGATAATTGTGTTGATCTATAACCTGTTAGTTCATATGCCTTGACACTGTGATATAAAGTCAACTATTTGTTTCATCACAAAACTAGAGAGCAACATCTGTCCGGTGAAGTCCAGAAAACACATTGCATGTAACAAACAGTTAAATGACCTACAGCATGGTCAATCAAGTTAATGTTGCTGACATTTTCACAACCACAGATTTAGAACCACAGTTGCTGCAAGTCGCAAAGAAAACAGGAGCTGGCTCCACTACTCCACAACTGTTTCAACTTCAATATTATCAAATCACCTCTGTTTAGTCTAATAGTGACAACTAAAAGATTCCAGAAACAATTTAGTCCAATCGATGTGTGTGTGAGTAGAAAAACATGTTGATTCACCCTACTTGTAGAGAACCACCAATGCCATCCTCTTTCATGTTAGCGAAGTGGTCTATGACTCTGTACACTCTATTTTTTTGTTGTTGTCCTAGGCTACGTGACTAAAATACTTGCTTGCTAGCCCAACTTGATTTCATGGGTAACGATTAGCGAGCTAGTTAACATTAGCCTACTACATCTAGCTACATATTGAACTTGCATCCTCTCAGGCCAGAGGCACAATGTATGAATTTGGGGTTAGATCAGAATCGCCGTTCTAATCATTGGCCAGTACGGATAATTAGGTAAAACCACAAGTCCAACTCCCTATTGCCATCCATGGCCAATTTAGGAAAGGGACATTTTTAGCCCACCGGAGGACAACCACACAACTTGAATTGTTGCATCTCGTTTTCTGTCAATGACGTTTGGCTTGGTGTGATTGATCTGAAGCCAAATCCAAACTGGCTTCCCTTGACACCTTTTTTGTGGGCCAGGACCATTTATAGCTGAGCTCATTCAGTTTAGCTCAACGCTGATTTGGTTATTATTGTATAAAACATTTTCAGCAAGGGAGGCCAAATGCTCGCTGGCTTTGCTTGCATTCAATGCTACGGGCGGCAACAATTAAAACATTTTGTTGACCAGACAGCATCAGATGGATGGTCTACACATACAGAGACCGGGTCAGTGAGATGATACATTCAGCCCTTTGCGAATTGAAGGAAAATGTATGAAACACAGACAAAAGATTTATTTATATATATTTATTATTATTTGGTAAATTGGGGGGGAAGCATACGTTTGTGTACTGTATATCCCTCAAGCCTAATTGTAACATACGTTCATGCTTAACAGCACAATGATAGCGGAGTCTAGGTACATGCCAATGTACATTTGCCATCACTCATTCATTTCTCCCTTCTGTGCTTTTGTTACAGGTAACTCTGAAATACAGACCGGTTATTGATAACTCACTGGATGCAGAGGACTGTGCTGCTATCCCTCCCGCCATCCGTTCCTATTAAGCACATACCGATCCAATGCAGACTATTTTATTCATGATCAGAATGGATGCTTTTGCAGTTATCATTTATTTGAAGTTTCAACCGGATTCTCCCTTTGCTCATAAATACTATATGTGGAATATTTCATATGTTCAATAATAAACTGAAACTTATTGTAACCTTAAAAGAATTGTGCAAAATTGAGTGTTTTGTGTGTACTTTAAACTTTCACCACATTTGCTATAGTTCTTACAGGCAAATAAATACATATTTAATATTTAAATATTGAATGATTCTAGAAATCTGTGTAAAAAGAAAAGCGTAATCACGGTTTGGGGGGAGGAAATGAAAACCATGTTTAAGATATCCACACACAATGCCAATACAATACTCAATTTGTTCACTCTGTGGCCTTTGCTCAAGGGGGGAAAAAAAACATTTTCTCAACTGTATGTAAAGTTCTGTTCATCTTGCATGCTTAATGTATTGTTGGTTTTATCTCAATAAAGATGCTCAAATAACTAAATTCCTCCTGTCTTAGTGATTGTAGTGCATCTCCACAATGCCATTGTTAAATCTGAAATACAATAATTGTATTTGAAGATGAAAGGAATAGAGAGAATTACGTATTTATTTTAAACCATTTTCACTTATGTAAATTACCTCTGACGCGGGATGCGTTGAATTTACACCAATGAACATCCACTCTCTGACAACACCCCTACAAAGAAGAACAAAACAACCCCTTTCTATTATAAATTGCATTATAATACTTGTAAAAAAACTTTTATTCATGAATTCCGAGAATCCTGTGAAGGTTATGTGCATGTTTCATATCACCCATATGCCCTTCGGTTACGCAGAGAAATAAATGGGCGGAACCGGAACTTCATGTAGTTCATTTCCGCTATTTGGTCCGTCCAGCAAAACTTTCCTCATGACAGATTAACAATGGCTGAACGAGGATATAGTTTCTCCCTCACTACCTTCAGGTAAAATAAAAATAGATTTCTGCATCGCAAAACGTAGTCAATTAACATCTTACTGTGAGGCCATATTCTGCTATAATTGTGATCTTGCTCAATGGCCATTAAAAACACTTGAGGCAACTCTGCAAGAGATGCAGTGTCACGCCGATGCTAACTAGCTAGTTTTTTTTACCGGTAGCTGTTGAAGAGTTCAAGCGGGCTAGCTAGCGTAATCCAATTGATAGCGCTGTAATTTAGGCTAATGTATGATTATTTGTAGCTCCTGCAGTGGCTAGCTATTGGCTACCACCCCGTTTAGTTTTGGCTACTGGCTACTCAGTTAGCTAGCGAGATATGTAGCTAGCTAAGTAAATGGATGTAACTGATTTAACTTGCATATCTATGAACAGGTGTAGGTTAGTGCAATAACTAACGTTTACCTAGTTACGTATCTTCCTCGTTCCTTACAGCCCCTCTGGGAAACTGGTCCAAATTGAATATGCCCTGGCAGCAGTGGCCGCAGGTGCACCCGCTGTAGGAATCAAAGGTGAGTAGTTAGATTAAAACATTTTGATGCAGGTAGTTTATATCCACCTTGTCTGTTTGTTGTTTTAATTGATTTAATAAGTACCCATCCAATTAAACACCTCATCAGACTTATACACAACTAAACATTCACTTTCATTATTACCTCAAGTTATGAGAGCTGATTCCAATCATTGTAATTTCATGTAATGTTTCTCCCCTAACTACAGCCTCAAATGGAGTTGTCTTGGCAACAGAGAAGAAACAGAAGTCCATCCTGTACGACGAGACCAGTGTTCACAAAGTTGAGCCTATAACCAAACACATTGGTATGGTGTACAGTGGCATGGGACCTGACTACAGGTAATGAGGGAATGGGGAACTCATTCTTACTGGAAATCAACTACAGCATGTAGTACTATACATATGCCACTACCTATGCACTCTAGTATATTATATATAGAAACATGATGTAGTTGTTTTATAGAATATTGCTAAGAACTGATTTCTTAGCATACATGCTAAACCAACCATACATGCTAAACCAACCATATGCTAAACCAACCATACATGCTAAACCAACCATACATGCTAAAGCAACCATATGCTAAACCAACCATAAATGCTAAACCAAGTAAACTAAATGTACAGCCCTTGACTGTAATGAGATGACTGGACTCGGGAGAGATGCTCTTTGTTGTGTTGACAGGGTGCTGCTCCGGAGAGCCAGGAAGTTGGCCCAGCAGTACTTCCTGGTGTACCAGGAGCCCATCCCCACAGCTCAGCTTGTTCAGAGGGTGGCCTCCGTCATGCAGGAGTACACACAATCAGGGTATGGAGTGAAATACTGTAGCTACTTATCGAGGATTCATGTTTTGCTTACCATGACTGATTCACAGTTCTCTCTTAGTTTAAATTACTAGAATATAAATGTGGAGTAGTCCAAAAGTCAACTGTTTATTCATCATTTATTCAGTGCATTAGGAAAGTATTCAGACCCCTTTCCCACATTTTGTTACGTTACAGCCTTATTGTAAAATGGACAAAAAAAATCCAATCTACACACCATACCCCATATAAAAAATAAAAACACCTTATTTCCATAAATATTCAGACTCTTTGCTCTGATATCCATGCACAGACTTGAGAGCATCTCTTTATTCTTTGTTACATGTCTACTTAGCCTTAGAAAAAGCTGTTTGGCATAGACCCAATCATTTATACTGGAAATCTAGTAGCCTCACTAGAAGTAGGTTATCCTGAAAGGCCTAATTCATGACTTTTTGGGAACACGTATATGTCTCTCTCGATCTCTCTCGCTCACACACATACAGTGCCTTTGGAAAGTATTCAGACCCCTTGACATTTGCCACATTTTGTTACAGCCTTATTCTAAAATAGATTTTTTTTAAATCCTCAATCTACACACAATACCCCATAATGACAAAGCGAAAACAGGTTAAGACATTTTTGTGAATGTATTTAAAAAAACATACCTTATTTACTTAAGTATTCAGACCCTTTGCTATGAGACTTGAAATAATTGAGCTCAGATGCATCCTGTTTCCATTGACCATCTTGAGATGTTTCTACAACTTGATTGGAGTTTACCTGTGGTAAATTCAATTGATTGGACATGATTTGAAAAGACACACACCTGTCTGTATAAGGTCCCACTGTTGACAATGCATGTCAGAGCAAAAACCAAGCCATGAGGTCGAAGGAATTGTCCGTAGAGCTCTGAGACAGGATTGTGTCGAAGCACAGAACTGGGGAAGGGTACCAAAAAATGTCTGCAGCATTGAAGATCCTCAAGAACAGTGGCCTCCAGCATTTGTAAATGGTTTGGAACCACCAAGACTGTTCCTAGAGCTGGTTGCCCAGCCAAACTGAGCAATCAGGGGAGAAGGGCCTTGACCAGGGAGGTGACCTGATGGTCACTCTGACAGAGCTCCAGAGTTCTTCTGTGGAGATGGGAGAACCTTCCAGAAGGACAACCATCTCTGCAGCACTCCACCAATTGAGCCTTTATGGTAGAGTGGCCAAACTGAATTCTCTCCTCAGAAAAAGGTACATGACAGCTGGCTTGGAGTTTGCCAAAAGGCCTCTGACCATGAGAAACAAGATTATCTGGTCTGAGGAAACCAGGCACCATCCCTACAGTGAAGCATGGTGATGGCAGCATCATGCTGTGGGGATGTTTTTCAACGGCAGGGACTGGGAAACTAGTCAAGATTGAGGGAAAGATGAACAGAGCAAAGTACAGAGATCCTTGATGAAAACCTGGCCCAGAGCGCTCAGGACCTCAGACTGGGGTGAAGGTTCACCTTCCAACAGGACAATGACCCTAAGCACACAGCTAAGACAATGCAAGAGTGGCTTCGGGACAAGTTTCTGAATGTCCTTGAGTGGCCCAGCCAGAGCCCAGACTTGAACCCGATCAAACCTCTCTGGAGAGACCTGAAAATAGCTCTGCAGCAACGTTCCCATCCAACCTGACAGAGCTTGAGGGGGACTGCGGGGAAGAATGGGAGAAACTCCCCAAATACAGGTGGGCCAAGCTTGTAGCTTCATACCCAAGAAGACTTGAGGCTGTAATCGCTGCAAAAGGTGCTTCAACACAGTATTGGGTGAAGGGTCTGAATACTTATGTAAATGTAATAGCGTTGGGAAAAAATATGTATTTCTAAAAATTTGTTTTCATTATAGGGTATTGTGGATAGATTGAGGGGGAGTAAACTATTTAACCCATTTTAGAATAGGGCAGTAACATAATAAAATGTGGAAAGTCAAGGGGTCTGAATACTTTCTGAATGCACTGTAAGCAGATGTCGCAAAAGTGCTAATACAGATACCAAGCCTAAAAGCGCAAGCAATGCAGATGTAGAACACAGTGGCCATGGAAAACTCTAGAAAGGCAGGAACCTAGGGAGAAATCTAGAGGAACCAGGCTCTGAGGGGTGGCCAGTCCTCTTCTGGCTGTGCCGGGTGGAGATTATAAAAGTACTTCAATGTTCCTTTTCAGACTATCAAGTAAGAATCATAGGATGTAACGAAATGACTCTTGGGGGGGGGGAAAAGTTATTCTAATGTAGTTCATTTAATTTGATCAATGAATGCATTCATGGTAGAGTCAATTTGCTTCATGTAGGCTTAAATGTTTTGTCTTACGTTGCAGGGGTGTCCGTCCTTTCGGAGTGTCCTTGCTGATCGCAGGTTGGGATGAGGACCGACCATACCTTTTCCAGTCTGATCCGTCTGTAAGGGCTGGTTACCACCGTTTGCTATCTGAGCATATTTGTCTGTTTGTTGTGAGATCATGATAAATTGATAACCATGTCTGGATTTCTCTACCCAGGGAGCATATTTTGCCTGGAAAGCAACTGCTATGGGGAAGAACTACGTCAATGGGAAAACATTCCTTGAGAAAAGGTATTTCAATTTATCCCCCCCACGTACAATGATGGCCTACCCTGGCCAAACCCTCCCATAACCCCGACAACGCTGGGCCAATTGTGTGCCGCCATATGGGACTCTCGATCACGGCAGGTTATGATACAGCCCAGCATCGAACCAGGGTCTGTAGTGACGCCTCTAGAACTTAGACTGCAGCGCTTAGTAACCCTTTAATAAATGTGGGGTAAAGTAATGTGTGTCTCCTCACTCAGATACAACGAGGACCTGGAACTGGAAGACGCCATCCACACAGCTATCTTGACATTGAAGGTGAGTGACTCAACTGTAAACGTCTCCAGCTGGGCTTCTATGTGGAAAGGCCTACACATGAAATGTTCTCATAGCCATCCCCCTTCTATGCTCTCCTGTCATCACATACGTCTGTTAAAAGAGACCACAGGACTCTCTTGTGATCTTTCGGTTATTAGCAGAATCCTGAATGTTTTATATTTTATTTACAGGAAAGCTTCGAGGGTCAGATGACTGAAGACAATATTGAGGTGGGGATCTGCAATGAAGCAGGCTTCAGGCGACTCTCATCCGCAGAAGTGAAAGACTACTTGGCGGCCATTGCTTAAAAAAAAGTGACTCTCGTTGGTGTGATTGTTCGTATTTGGTTATTACTGAAATAATTTAGACTCTACTGTATTTTCAACATAACAGCATTTATTTTCTTTGTATTCCAGTTCCTCCTTCCCCTCTGACAAGTTCAGTAACTATCAATAAATGCCAGAAACTAAAGCTCCCATGTTTTTATTTACATCTTGTAACTTGTGCTTATCTCACAAAATAAAACATTTCCACAAAGACAAATGCATTAATTACTTTAAATGACATTAAGATACATTTTACAACTCATCCCTGTACAGTTTGCTTCATATGCATTGCATTTAACTATACAATGTGTAATAATTTAGTTTTTGTGGCATCTGTATTTATGGCTTAGACATATTCCTATGGCTTCCTTCTGCCACCAGGATAAGGAACGTAACATTAAGAATGGTTATTTCCTGGATTGTGACCCTGTAGTAGTCTTGAGCTGAGAAAGGCAGAAAGTATCCAGCAGGTAACCACCAATCTGTATGGAGTATATTAATTTCAAACCAGCAATCATTTTTCTGCAAAGTGTTTGACAAATTCAGAGAGACTATATACATGTCCACATCCCACTTTGGAATCCATACTGATGAAGTCATCCAGGTTCATTTTAGAGTCTAGAATGAAAAACCAATTATTCCGTTAGACAATCCTCACACAGACAAATGTGATTCCCATTCAAATATTGAGTTTTGCAAGAATAAATATGTAATAGGATCGAGATGTACCTGTTGTTTCAATACAAGGATACAGCGGCGGAGGCATGCGCCATGTCCCATCGGCATTTTTCATATGTGACCGGTCCGAGGCAAAATTCTTCAGGTAGGTATCTGCAGGAATAACTCGCAACTTCCTGGAAAGTGTTGAATAGACAAGCGTTCAAAAGTGTTTATCATTGAAGAGAACCGATTACCTTGACACACATACTTGCTTAGAATATAAAAAGGTAAGATAACAATATGAATACTTGCTTACCTCCAGAAAGCTGGTTTAAGGCCATGATCTGTATGGAAGGCTTCTGTAGTGTAAACATGGAAAGGACAGGAGAAAGGCAGGACTGTATCCTGGTCATAAATAAAGCTCTGTCCCTGCTGATTCTGATGAAGTAGGACAACGTGATAATCCTACAAACAGAATGATGAATGTTATATTGTGACCGTTGTAATAGTTTACAGTGTAGGCTACAATATTTTTTCGCCATAATGCTAAGGAAAAGGCAAGGATGTGGCTTCATATTTCCTCCATGCTCTGAATATGAAAGCCAAATGACAGTGCCTACCCAAACAACAGGTTCATCTCCACGACTGGACTTCTGTTTCCATATAGGGATCTGAGAGGAATGGAAATTCATCAATTATTATAACAGAGTAAAGGGTCAACAAAGACTCACATTTCACAAACACTTTTTAACGACCTACAACTCACCATTTTTCTTTCATTTGATATAAAGACTGCATACACTTCGTCCAAATGTATTTGCGTTTGAGTCTTGGCGTGTTCACATAGTTTCCAGACATTTTCCTCACTGAAAAAGTAAGATTTTAACATTTAATTCATGCACCCATTATTATATTAGCGGACTACTTCCCTCCATGGTGAATGAAATGAATTGTGAACTTCCCCATGGAGTGGAGTTTATTCCGCTAGCATTATGTATTTAGCTAGCCACCTAGCTTCATTCTGAGCATGCATGCATTGCTGACAATTACCAGTAACAGCTCGTGTACACGCATTCATCCCTGGATGGAGTGATGTTGACATACTTTGATGAAACGTGTTCTTTATGCATGTCTTCCCTGAAAATGTAACAGACTGACCCTACAAAACAAACAGCAGTTGATTTTTGCAGCAGTCTACATGTTTTGGTGTTACATTGTTAAGTATCCGCCGGAGGACGAGAGTCGTCTTCTTCTGTAGTGTAACGGCGGTCCGCTGTTAAGGTGCATACCGCCACCTATTGTGCTGGAGTGTTTGGCTAATTATGTACTACTAATAAAATAAAATAAATCCCTACTAACTTCTAACAAACCCTCCCCAAAACCCCACCTCTTCAAACTATCTCTATCATACTGAGACAATCCATCCTTGCGATGATTCAGCATAAAAAATAAACATATAGACAGTAACGTGTTACCCCTAATAACTCTGTTGCCATATCCACAATGATCTTCAACCTGACATTTCCGCTTTCCACAATCCGATTCGTGAATTTACTACCAAAATGTCCTTTGACACGGCACATTTATGGGAGCAAGCTTTCTGAAAAGGCCTCGAGGCCATGTCAGGACTAGTAAAAGCACCAGTTCCTTCACATTCTCTTTAATATCATCTATGGAGACAGTGGGACCAAATAAACGACTCCACTCAATTTAGCATAAATTGGCTTTTGATCTTCTTCCTATTGAGAGTTCCCATTTGAAGAATCTTCCCTTGCTGAGCATGGCTACCACAGGATAATAGCAGTCTACCATTTCCAATGAACCGGTCTAGGTTGACTTCACCTATCTCTGTCTTTACGTCA